>NW_028246706.1:600000-809777 GCF_964263255.1 Lissotriton vulgaris
CACTCAAACCCACATAGGAGCTGACATACCCACTCACAGACCCACAGAAGTACTCACAGACCCACATGGTAACTAACACAGTCACTCACAAGACCCACACAAGCACTCACAAGACCCACATGGACACTCGCTTGCTCACTTACAGGCATATAGCACAACTCAAACACCCACTCACAGACCCACACAGGCACTCACAGACCCACACAGGTACTCACAGACACCCACTCACAGACCCACACAGACATACCAACTAACTTATGACGAAATACCAACTAACAGACCCACACAGACAGACCTACCCACTAACAGACCCACACAGACATACCCACTAACAGACCCACACAGACATACCCACTCGCAGACCCACACAAACCCTCACACGCCCACTCAGAATCCCACAGACACTCACACACCTATTCACAGACCCATACAGGCATTCACACACCCAGTAACAAACCTGCATAGACATACCCACTCACAGACCCTCACACACCCACTCACAGACCTAAACACACCCACTCACACACCACCACAGAGACACACGGAGATACCCACACAGCCACTCACAGACCCATTCACCCACACACCCACTCACAGACCCACACAGATACTTACACACCCATTCACAGACCCATACAGCCACTCACAGATCCATACAGCCACTCACAGACCCATACAGCCACTCACAGACCCACACACACACTCACACACCCACTCACAGACCTAAACACACACTCACACACCAACACAGAGACGCAGATACCCACACAGCCACTCACAGGCCTATTCACCCACACACACACTCACACCGCCACTCACAGACCTACTTACTCACACAGCCCCTCACAGACCCACACACTCACACACCCAGTGACAGACCCATAGCACCACTCACACACCCATACAAGCACTGACAACCTAGTGTCCAACCCACACCCATAAAATCTGTAATACATCCACTCACAAATTCACATGCCCACTGTATTAAATGAGTTGCTGTTTTAAATGAGTGTTTTTGGTTGGGAACTGAGTCACGGATACGTCTCAAATCCTAAATGTGCTGCTTTGCATTGAATGTGTGCTTTTGGTTTGTGGATTTGTGGCGGATCCACAGAGCCACGTAAGAAATGTTGGTGTCCGATGTTAGCATTTGTGAACTCACTGGACCTCGCAGCTTTTCATACAATGAACGTCCTCTCCAACCCGGCCAAGGGAAAAACTCCCCCCCCCCCCTACAGCTGCTGTGATAGTATGATAATATTATTAATTTGTATTATTCCTAGCAACTTTGGCATTGACATTATTGCCCTTTGTTAGTTTTTAAATCATCAGCAGCAACATTTGTGCATCTGTGTTGCCCAGACAGGAAGCACACCAGTACCGCCACTGTAACAGGAGGCAGACCCACCACCCCTCCCACACTTCCAACAGACGCACAACATGCTGCACAACATTCACAATGCTCTACAACACATATTAAAAACTTTAACAAAGCCAATAGTTCTGTCTAAACACTTATAACGCCCCAAAGGCGAGACCTATTGGCTATGCCAATGCTTGTTGCAATTGGGGTGGCTTTGGCAGGTTGTTATTGCAAGAGTCGGTGGGGAGTTGGTATGTTACTAATCTGCTTTCAGATAACATATGTTAGGAATAGTATCACTCATTAGTAGTATAGAAAGTATAATCAAACAAACTTTTACAAAACACACTATCGCCAGTAGGTCGTTATAGTTAGGACCAAAGTTTCCATAGGAAAAGCATTTTTGTTTTGCCAATAAGTTTGGCGCTGCTCGACTAATCTTTACAAAATTTCAAAAAACGTTCCCTTTTTAGGTTTTGCCTGCAGAGTTTGAAATCTATTGTTTTTAATATGTCTAAAAAAGGGGCCTCTCTTATCAGTTCCCAAGGCCAAAATACTCATCCCAATCCGCTTTAGTGGGTGGAACTTTTTTTTCTTACATTAAGGCTGCACAGCATTTACTGTTTACAGATACTTCTCTTCCCCTGGCTGCATGCATTTACAATACTTATCATCTACTAAAGTTGTTCACACTGTTTAAGCCTCATTAACTGTTAAGACTTTGGAGACTGTTAAACTATAAGATCTTTTCCCAGGGAAACAAGCATTTGCAATGCAATAGGTCTCGCATTAGGAAAGTTTGAGCTATTGGTATTGTAAATGACAATTTTTTTATTTATGTGTTGGTTTTGAAAATAGCTAAATTAATAGCTTTGTCATTTACAATGCCAATAGTTATAACTTTCGGAAATGTGACACCTATAGCATTTGTAATGCAATATGTGTTGTATTTACGTGACTTAGATGTATTGATATTACAAATAACAATGGCTTTTAATTTTTTTAATAATTTATACTTAAATAAAAGTTATTGTAATTTATAAAGGCAATAGCTTAAACTTTTGTAAATAACTTTTGTGAAGATTATGTTCATTGTATTTTATTGTGACGAAAATCCAAGAACAGAAGTGAAATATTAACATCTTTTTGTGACATTTGTAATAAAGCTTGAAACACTGAGAGAACATATTTGAACCAGTTGTTGTTGAATGGTTGCACAGATTGATGCTGTGGTGGCTCTGGTTGATGTTGTGGTGGCGACGAGTGATGCTGTGGCGTTCAGTGATGCTGTGGTGGTGCTGAGTGATGTTGTGGTGCCCCCGAGTGATGTTGTGGTGCCCCCGAGTGATGTTGTGGTGCCCCTGAGTGATGCTGTGGTGATGCGATAGATAGATAGAGTGAGTGCGATAGATAGATAGATAGATAGATAGATAGATAGATAGATAGATAGATAGATAGATAGATAGATAGATAGATAGAGTGAGGGCGATAGATAGAGGGAGGGCGATAGATAGAGTGAGATAGATAGATAGATAGATAGATAGATAGATAGATAGATAGATGGCGATAGAGTGAGTGCGATAGATAGACAGAGTGAGGGCGATAGATAGCTAGACAGAGTGTATTTATGTCGCATTGAGTAGAGTAAGTATGAGGTGTGTAATTACGTAGCATGTAATTATATGGCACTGAGTGATATTGTTTGGAGTGCATGTTGCATTGAGTGCAGTGTAATTATGTGGAGTGTAATTATGTGGCACTAAGTGGTATTTGGAGTGTATGTTGCGTTGAGCACAGTGTTATTATGTAGCAGATAATTATGTGGCACGAGTGGTATTGTATGGAGTGTATGTTGCATTCAGTAGAGTGTAATTGTGTGGTGTGTAATTATGTGGCACTGAGTGGTATTGTTTGGAGTGTATGTTGCATTGAGTGCAGTGTAATGTAGTATTTAATTATGTGGCACTGAGTGGTATTGTGTGGAGTGTATGTTGCATTGAGTGCAGTGTAATTATGTGGCGTGTAATTATGTGGCACTGAGTGGTACTTGGAGTGTATGTTGTGCAGTGTTACAAAGTTGCCTACAGACACGCGTTCCAAAATTATCTCAGGATTTTGTTAAAAAAAAAATCACACGGTGTCTTGGCACATTTGCACTTAGTGTTAAGTTTCCTTTAAAAATAATATAAATAGGGGGGGACCGGGGGCATGTATGAATATGCCCTCCTCCACATTTCTCTTTCTTCTTTTAGAACTTAGTTAGTTGGGGCGACAGGCACACTGCTAGTTGGGGTTAGGCAATAGCCGTATGCAGGGGTGCAGGGTGGGGGGATGGGTTTTTTATTTTGTCTTTGGTTCTTGTTTTATGGTTTCTTTTTCTTCACTCTCTCTTCACTTTTCTTTATAAGTATAGTTGGTGGAATATCCTGACCCCGATCGTTTTCTAATATCTGGTGATCATGCTTCAGTTATTATTCTGACTGTTCTGGGTAGATCATCTCAGAGGACTGGCGCTTAACGTGGATCGTATATTGTACTATCACATATCCTGCTTCCCATACGTAAGCGTAGGCGCCTCAACTGTTTTTGCATTTGCTTGTATATATCCTGTTTTCTGCCTGTTCACCTCGTTATTGTACCGGAATGTATGGCACCCGATATGTCTATTTTGTTTTTTTTTGTCTTAAAATAATAAAAAGATTTACCAAAAATAATATAAATGCAAGTGCAGATTTTCTAACGGTTTGTCTTTAAATAACATGCAATCCACAATTGTACGATTTCTGTGAGCTTTGTTATGCAGGCTGACACAAAAAAATATTTTTTAAAAGCTGCCGCCTAATAATAGCCCCGGCACCTCTTTTGTCACAAATTAAGCACTGGAAAAGCGGCTGTAAGTAACCAGCACTGCGCAAAGCATCTGAGCCACAAACAACAAGGAACGGCAGCTGGCTGTGAGCACGTGCATTGGGTGATAGCGTCTGTAGCTCCTTTCAAAGTAAAATTAACACAAGTGCTAAAAGTCTCAGCTTTTTCCCTCTAAACAACCTGTCCTCCTGAATATTATGATTTCTGTGCTGTTTCTTAGGCAGGCTAACAGAAACATATTTCAAAAAAGCTGCCACATAATCAGAGCCCCGGCACCTATCCTGTCACAAATTAAGCTCTATAAAAGCAGCTGTAACCCGCACTGTAAAAGCGGCACTTGCTAAGCCAACAAAACAAAAAAACAAAGTGCAGGGTCGTGTTGGCGAGCAACATGGAGGGCCAGAGTGCTGTAAAAGTAATATGGTGGTGGGGGCAGCATTCAGCTGGATGGAACGCAACATACAAGGGAGTGGGAGACAACAGAAAGATGGTGTGGGTCGGGGGAAGTAAGACGGTAGATAGGGTGGAGGGCAGCAGCAAAGAGCTAGTGAGCAATATAGATCCAGAGGGGAAGAAGCACGTTTCCCTCAATGCGGGTTAATTAAAACCCAGTGTCACTGAACGTTTTTTGTAAAAAGTGGTAATATTTTTGCAGTATTGTCTGTTACGTTGGTAATTCTGTGTGCTTTAAATGAGGTTGTTCGCTTTATGATTTTATAATAAAGACTGTGAAAACTTTATACCCGGGACCCTCGGAACGGCTGCTGCAATGGCTCTTCCCACTATTGCCCCCAGTTGGGCGGGGATTCTGGAATCGCTGTACTGGCGCCATGCAGGGTACTACTAAAGCCCTTATCTCACTCGGTATTTATTTACAGGAAAGGGATGCGGCTGAAGTCAAAGACATAAAGGAAGACACAGAAGCCTGATTGAGGAGAGTTCGGCAGGCTGTTACTTTAGTGCTGGCAAGGCTGACCGGCATCGCTTTCTCAACGAAGTGCAGCCGCAGGACCATAAAATGCCGTTCGGCCAAATGAGATGCCGAAAGGAATTGGAGAGACCTACTACCGGTGCTGACTGCGTCACCCCCTCCAATGCGGCGAAGTACAGAAGTGGAAAAACAAGATCTTGGTATTGCTGTGTGGGGGGAGGGGAAGCAGGGCAGCAAGCGAGTGGGAGGGAAGTGGGAGGGAACAAGCTTATGGCGAGTGGCGGGGGAGCAGCTTGGAAGCGCGCATTCCAATGAAGTCTGGTGCGAGGCGTGGGGGGCGGGGAAGGGGAGCAAGCGAGTGGGAGGGAGTGTGAGTGAGGCCAAGCGCGCGCCTGGCGAAACGTCACGCTTCAGTAAACTACATACATTGGGAGGAATCCGCTTGGAATCCTCTTGGTCAGAGAGTTTGTTTAAACTACATTACTCTCGTCTATTTATCCCTGCGGGATAGAATAGTCAAGACCAAAAAACAGACAGCTTCGAACAGTATGGGGGAATGCTTGCTTTTTTATAACATTATTGTGTTAAGCAGAAGCTTTAGCCTTAGAGGTTTGTGGCATTTCCTATTCATGCATCAGTACCTTTCTTTGCACTTTCTATGCATTATTGGACCAATCATACTACTATAAAGGAAGTCATAATTGCGGTTAAAAGGGGCTTGATTTAAATGGCGCAGCAGGTGCAGTGGCACTGGGGCCAAAAGTTGTGATAACTCCACTAAACACCCAATATTGCTATATTTTACACTACACAGGGAGTCATAAGTGCAGTTAACAGGCAGACACTAGGGCCATGATTTCAATAGTGCAGCAAGTGCAGTTGTACCGGGAGCAAGAGCTCTACGCACCCCGCTAAACACTGATTGTTGCTATATTTTACAACTAAACAGGCAGTCACACATGCAGTTATCTTTCAGGCATTAGGGTCACAATTTGAATAGTGCAGCAGGTGCAGTGGCACCAGGTCCAAAAGTTGTCAGAATTTCTCTGAACACCTAATATTGCTATATTTAACTACTAAACAGGCAGTCACAGTTGTAGTTAACTTTCAGTTAAAAGTGGCTTAATTTGAATGGTGCAGCAGGTGAATGGTGCAGCAGGTGCAGTGGCACTGGAGCACAAAGCTCTAGGGACCCCACTAAATTTAAAACAGATTTTTGCAAAATGTTACCACTAAACAAGACAGTCACAAGTGCAGTTCTAGCTGGCAACAGGGTTATAGTTTTAATGGTGCAACAGGTACCAAAAACTCTAGGCACCCCACCGAACATCGAATGTTGCTCTACTTTACTATTAAACAGGCAGTCACAACTGCAGTTACCTTGCAGTCAACAGGGTCATGATGTTAATGGTGCAGTAGGGGCAGTGGCACCAAGGCCACACGCTGTCATAACTCCTCTAAAAACCAAATATTGATATATTTTACTACTAAACAGGCAGGCACAAATTTTGAGGCCACGGCCCCTTTCTCCACCACTCTGTAAACATGCTTCCTGGCACACTGCTGTTTGGGGGATAAAGTCCCCTTGGCTCCAGAGGAACCTTAAGGGGCAAAAAGCCCTCCTGTTACCTCCAGGAAGTCCCACACAGCAGGATTGCTGAGAGGTCTTCAGAGGCCACGCCCACTTTCTCCACCACCCTGCAAACGTGCCTCCTGGTGCACTGTTCATTGGGGGATGAAGTCCCATTAGATGCTGAAGGTCCTTGGGGGCCAAAAAACCCTCCTGTTACCTCCACTTAGTTCCACAGACCCCGATTGCTGAGAGGACTTGGGAGGCAACGCCCCTTTCTTAACTAGTCAAACGTGCCTCCTGGTGCACTGCTGGTTGGGGGATGAAGTCCTCTTGAATGCTGAGGGGTCTAGGGGGCCCAGAAGCCCTCCTGTTACTTCTAGTAAGTCCGACACAGCAGGATTCCTGAGAGCTGGTCAGAGGCCCAGCCCACTTTCTCCACCCCACTGCAAACATGACTACTAGGTAAAAAAACATAGAAATTCACTAAAAAACAAAGGTTACAGGGACTTATAGTTACGAAGTAGAATTTGAAAAACCTTAGAAATTTACTTAAAAAACAAAGATTACAGGGTCTTTATAGTTAAGAAATAAAAGTTTAAAAACCCACAGAAATTCACTGAATAAAAACAAAGGTTACAAGAGTTTTATAGGTAGGCTCAGATTTCACTCGTACAAAACCAGTGAAATTCTGCAGTTATTGTTACCTGAGCTAACTATAACTTACGGCCCAGCAATGCACTGCTTATAACCTGACATATCACATCACTCATGACATGGTCAGTGGCATCACTGATGACATCTCAAATGACATCACTAATGACATTACAATGACATCATCCACAGAACCACTCACACACCCACTCACAACCCCATACAACTTCTCATATGCGCACACACACACACACACACAACCACTCACATACCCATTCTCCAACCCATACCAGTACTCACACACTCACTCACTTATCCATAGAACCACTCACACACCCACTCACTCACTCATACAACCAGTCACACAACAATTCACTCACCGATACAGTTACTGATACAATCAGCCACTCACCCATACAGCCACTCACATGCTCATTTATTCACCTACACAGTCACTCACACACCCACTCACTCAACCATGCAGCCTCTCAACACAGCTACTCAGTTAAGCATACAAGCACTCACACACTCACTCACACACCCATACAGCCATTCACACAGACACTCACTCTCCAATACAACCACTCACACACCAACTCACTTAATCAAACACCCACTCATTCACCCATACAGCCACTTGCACACCCAGTCACTCACTCATACAGCCATTCAAATGCCCACTCACCCATACAGTCACTACACACCCAGTTATTGACCCATATAGCCAGTCACACAGCAACTCACTCACCCATACAGCCACTTACTCACCCATTCACTCACTAATATAGCCACTCTCACACAATCTCACTCACCCACACAGCTACTCACACACCCACTTATACACCCATACAGCACCTCACACGCCCATACACACAAGGATACATATAGTCACAAAGCCACTCACATAATATATGTTAAAAATAGTATCACTCAGTAGTAGTTCACCTAGTATATTAATTTAACTTTTGTGGTAGGTTAATATATATGTTTAACACCCATAATCTCTTAAAAACACTTACACTCACTTGATGATTTCATCGGTGATGTCATTTGAGATGCCATCAGTGATGTCACTCACCATATCATGAGTGATGTAATATGCGAGGTCATAAGCAGTGCATTGGGGAGGCATAAGTTATACTTAGCTCGGGTAACTATAACTGCTGAATTTTCACTGGCTATGTATGAGTAAAATCTGAGCCTAACTATAACGCCCCTTTAATCTTTGTTTTTTTTAAGTGACTATATATATATATATATATATATATGCGCTCCAATTTCCGTAACTCTGGACTTCCATCCTACGGTAAAAAAGCACTCACGGGGGGGTTGTTTGGGTTATTTTATTTTCACCAGCAAACAGACACTACATCAACAGACGCGTTTCGGTAAAGAACCTTCATCTATGTTTACCGTAGCGCCATCTTAGACACAGTTTTAACCGCATATGCGTGTTATTGCAATCAAAGAAGGACTCAATAACAATAGCAAAGACCTTCCAAAAGAAACGGCATCTTAGAACGCTCAAATCAAACTGGCATTCACCAAAAATGTGAAATATATACACAATTATTCACGCCCATAGATGGACTCAATGTAATGTACACGGCGTTCCATAACAAATATATATACAATTATTACAATAATTACAAATAAACTGTACATATTGACAAATCAGATCCCGCCCTGAATGGGCATGCAATAGAAACATAAGGAAAGCACCCGCCTGCGAGTGTCCAGCCCAGGTGTTTTTTGGAGCGGTAATAAATATATATATATGTCTATATATATCTTCAGCGAAGAACGGACCCAACCAGCTCCAATTCGCAACCAGAGGGTCAGAAGCACCACAGCACAAACAGGGTCCAACACTCGTTTTCAGGTAAGTTTTTTTATTGTTCTTTCAACACCATCGTGCAGACAAGGAGGACGTTCAACACGTTTCGGTGATTGCCTTCGACTGGACCATAGAGTCCCGCAGTCCAAACAGTCCATTTAAAGTGAAAAGTGCTTAAAGTCCCTTCTTCATTTCCATTAAAAACAGACTAGACTGTTAACCCTTCTAATCACTTGTTTTTCAGTGGCCATTTTAGACTTTCATTTATGTACACAGTTTGATGAGCAAAGAAACATGTAGGTGAAGTACCCTATGACAGAAAATTGCAAGTTAAACCTCTTTGGAGCAACATCACTCCCATCATGACTTCTTAGTTAAAATACAAATGTTCAAGAGTTGCATAAGAATAAGGGAAGTAGGTATGGGGTACAATGTATTCCTAATAACTATATCAAACAATTTCAATAATTCATAACAAGCATCAAGAAATTAATCATCAATGGCAAGATAAGGGAAAGTAAAAGTAAAGGGTAGACGGATTGAGGGGAGAGATAACAGTTATCTATTAGGTCAATCAATCAATTATACTACTTATAAAGTGCTGAGTGCAATGTGCAAATTATCATATGTAAACATATTATGTGCAAATAGCATTAATGTGCAAAGGCGCATTCCTATCCTTGACCTTTCACATATCCCTTCTCAACCAGGTCTACCCTATCAGTCTATATACATTGAGGAGCCGAGGAGGTACGAAGTAACCCACTATCTGTTTTACGATCAAGCTATATATATATATATATATATATATATATATATATATATATATATATATATATACAAATACATATACATACATATATACACACACATATATTCCATATGAAGTTGCTCCCAACAGTGAAGGCGCCGCACACGGACGTGTTTGAATACTTTTATTGCAGGGTACGCAGGGCACAAACATCACAAGTTCTAGCATTCAATCGCCAATTCACCAAAAGCATTTTGGGTGCCTTCAGCCCTTTGTCAATGGTCTTGACTTCTCAGGAGATGAGGCAGCAATGGCTTGCATCGCACTCTCGATGGTTGTTATAGTCTCGCCCTCGTGGGCGTGTTTGTGCCTTGCATTATGGTCTTGGTAGTTTGCCTAAAATCCCCAGTGGGTGCCGCAGTATTCTCCATGTGATTCAAAATTAAAAAGCCTCAGTGGGTTGCTGTAAACAGGCAAGATTTGTGCTCTGCTCATTTAATTCCCTGCTAATCAGACACGCAGTTCATGACCCACCCTGTAGTTTGCGGTGCTAGACCTGCACTGCAGGCGGTGGGGCGCCCCCACGACCAGAGCTGGCCGCTTACATATTCTATATGAAGTTGCTCCCAACAGTGAAGGTGCTGCACACGGACGTATTTGAATCCTTTTATTGCAGGGTATGCAGGGCACAAACATCACAAGTTCCAGCTTTCAATCGCCAATTCACCAAACACGTTTCAAGTGTCTTCCGCCCATTGTCAATGGTCTTGACTTCTCAGGAGATGAGGCAGCAATGACTTGCATCGCACTTGCGGTGGTTGTTATAGTCCCACCCTCGTGGGTGTGTTTGTGCCTTGCATTATGGTCTTGATAATTTGCTTAAAGTCCCCAGTGGGTGTCGCAGTATTCTCCATGTGATTAAAAATTAAAAAGCCTCAGTGGGTTGATGAAAACTGGCAAGATTCGGGCTCTGCTCATTTCACTTCCTGCAAATCGGACACGCAGTTCATGACGTACCCTGTAGTTCGCAGTGCTAGACCCGCACTGTCGGCGGTGGGGAGCCCTCGCGACCAGGGCTGGCCACGTACATATTCCATATGAAGTTGCTCCCAATATATATACACACACATATATTTATATATATATATATACACACACACACACACACACACACACACACACACACACACACACATATAAATATATACATATATACACATATACATATATATACACACACATATATACACACACACACACATATATATATACACAGATATATATATCTATATATACACACATATTTATACACACATATACATATATACACACACACATGGCTTTTGTCATTTTACAGCTCGGCATGGAAAGCACAGTGCTAGTCCTATGCTTTACGACTTTGCTGTAGAAATTGCAAAAGACTTTGTCCCTTTCTATCTCGGTGTGGATGGCACTGTGTTAATCCTATGCTTAAAGACTTTGATAGAAAAGCAGACATTTGAAGTGAGCAGATCTCCACCCCCCCTTCTCCTCTCCCGGTCTTACCGTCCAATCCCCCCATCTGTGTTATAGATACCCAACCTCCTTTGCCCACTCGTGCCCCCACAGCCCCTTCTCCTCTCCCGGTCTTACCATCCAATCCCCCCATCTGTATTATTAATACCCAACTTCCGTGGTCCACTCGAGCCCTCAACCCCCACACTCTCTCCAAAGCCCAATCCCCCCGGCACCCCTCACTAACTCTCCTACTCTTGAGCCCTACACCAAACCCTCCTCCTCACAACCCCAACTGGCACACCCGGCCTTCTCCTCTATCTATATCCACAACACTGACTCGGCTTCCTCCTGTTCTCCCCCCAATCCGGATTAATCCTCCACATCACGTCTCTCCTCTCTTGCTCCCAAGAACATAACCTGCCATGACACCCGTCTCTCCCAGTCTCCTAGTGAACCTTCTCCACTTTCTTCCGCCTCTTCCATTAACCCTACCACCCACCCTCATGATGCTTCTAATCCACCTAATGCCCCGACCTGCGACACGCCCACTCCTGCTGCATCCTCAACACTGGACTCTCTATGCTCTTCCCCTGATGATCTACCCCGGATCAATCACTTCCCATCCCCCACCATAATCAACTCCTCATCGGCACACCCAACCCCCCCTCATACCCCTTACTTTCCCCTCATACTAATAACACAGTTTCCTCTACACCCCTATCTCCCTCTGAATTCCTCCTTACCCCATCTGATGATGCTCTTCTTCCTCACCCTCTACGCATAACGTCCCCCATTAGCCCCTCATTACTTTCCACATCCTCCCTTCTGATCCCTCCCTCCCACTCCCCTTCGTTCTCTCTTCCAACCCATAATATGCCTAAAACGCCACCACCCCACTATCCCCTCGGCCCTTTTTCCAACCCTTCCTCCCAATTTGAACGCCCCGCCTTGTCTATCTCCTATGCACCCTCTCTCCCCAACGACGATCCTCTCCCTCCTCATAATTCAGGTATCCTCCTGCCCCCAGGCTATCTCCCCCGTCCCCCCTTCGATCTTCTATCCTTAGAACACTCTTACCCCTCTAACTTCATAAACACGATTGAACCACATCATTCCTCACTTCTTACACGATCACTCCTTAATGTTGAAGTCTCCTATCGTCCCTTATCATTGAACTCACCTCCCTCAGAACTGATGTTTCACTCCTCACCAAAGCCCACTCCTTGATCCATGCACACTCACCGATCTCTCCACATCACTCTATCCCCTCTTCCACTCACTCTAATACCCTTCCCCTCAATTCTCCTTCTATCTGCCCACATGGCTTCGCTGCCAACATATACACTCCTCCTGGAGAGGCCACCAACACCAACATTCCGCACTCACCACCCCCTGCGAACGTCTCTACCCCATCCGAACCCACTGAAATTGCCAAAATCATCCCTCCATGCTATGCCATCAACCCCCCCTCCACAGCTCTACACCTGCACGACAGCCCTAGAAATTAACCCTCTCTCAAGGTCTCTCGTATCTCCTTCATCATCCCTTTCCTACACTCCCCTTAACCATCTATCCACCATCCCAGTTCTCATTGGTACAAGCAGGCTCCCCCTACCTCCGGCGTCACCTAGACCCCCCGACTACTCAGACCTGTCCCCCCACCCAACTGCCCAACCCCACCCCCCTCTCGTGCATGCTAATTAACTGCCGATCCCCCTCCTGCCACACAACTGAGATTGCGGAAACCAGTCTCAACGAAAACATTGACCTAGCATTCCTGACTGAAACCTGGCTCAAACCTCACTCCACTCCTATCCTCGACCTGCTGATCCCCCCGGGTACTCCATCATTAAGAAAGATAGAAGCGAACAAATAGGAGGTGGCCTTGACCTAATCTTTAAAGAAGGCCTTAATATCTCGACAGTCCATGTCCAAGACCCCTCCACATTTGAATACCTATGCGCTGATATCAATATACCTGGCTCCCCCGCCGTCAGGCTTCACACTATCTACCACCCTCCTGGTAACAGTATCGCCTTTACCGAAGAGATGTCTGATCTTATTGCCCAAGCATCGCTTTCCCACTCAAAAAATCTCTTTCTTGGGGACTACAACATCCACTGGAATAATAATAATGACCTAGTGGTCTCCTTATTTAAAGGCATCATGGACATCACTGACCTGACTCAACTCTGCCAATCCCCGACTCACGCCAAAGGTGCCACCCTTGATGCGATATTGGCTAGCAAGGATCTGGCCTCCCTCCTAAAAATCCTTCCTGTTGACTGGTCAGATCACCACCTCATCCTCTTCACCTTGAATTGCTCCATTTCGTGCCCCGCCCCCAATGGCAGTCTACCTCTGATACCTACTCGAAAACTTCACCTTATTCCGCTGGTCGAATTGGAATCCACTATTAAAACTTACTTACTCCTCCCTCCTCTCTCCCACAGCACTAATGACCTAACTGACCATTACAATAACTCTATCATTGATGCTCTCGACCAAAGCGCCCCAATCAAATTCATACAACAAAAAAACTTCCCGCCCAAATCCTGGTTCAATTCTGACCTCAATAGTGAGAGACAGGCCCTCAGACAATCATAACGGACCTGGAGGAACCATCCCTCCTCTAACAATCTGGCCCTCCTTAGAAAGGCCAGAGCACACTACAAAAAACACATATTCAATGAAAAAGCCTCACATCTCTGCTCCCAACTAGACCAGGCCAGAAACCGCCCCAGAGAACTATTTAGCATTGTTAAAAAGCAAACGTCCTCCGGCCCCCCCAAACTTCTATCCTCCGTTGAACGATGTGAAGAAATCTCCAGCTTCTTTTCTAACAAAGTCAACTCGATTTAACTCTCCTTTGCAACCACCCCTCTCCCACCACAACCACCCCCACTCATCTCCCCCCACAACATCCCTAACACTAGTTCATCCTCTCCCACCCCACCTCAAGTTCTCTCTAAACCCCTCACCATTCGCCCCCAATATGTCCCCACTGTCACGTGCCACTATGCTAAAAACTATGCCTCATGGAGTGAATTCTCCCCTGTCTCAGAAACCGCTGTCACCAATATCATCACAAACTCAAACCATCTTCTCACACCAAAGACCCTCTTCCTGCTCACCTGGTTCAAGAACTCAAACATGTCATTGCTCCGATGTGGACCAACATCATCAATTCCTCTCTTTTCTCGGGCTGTGTTCCTGCCTTCCTTCAACTAGGCCAAATCTCCCCCATCCTCTAAAACACCTCTACTGACCCTAACGACTTGAACAACTTACGCCCCATCTCTAACCTTCCTTTCCTCTCAAAAGCACTGGAAAAATGTGTCCTATCGCAACTTGATAACCACATCGCCTCATTCAATCTCCTTGACAGATTCCAGTCTGATTTCAGAAAAGGATGCAGTACCGAAACTGCCATGCTCAATATTACTGACGACATTCATTGCTCCTTAGACAAAGGTGAATCCTCTCTACAAATCCTCCTTGACCTCTCAGCCGCCTTCAACACTGTCCATCATCCCACCCTTCTTAACACCCTCGAAGTTCGCTTCGGTCTTGAGGGCACTGTACTCAAATGGTTCTCTTCATTCCTTCAAAACAGATCCCAACAAATTAAGCTCAGTCACTGCCTCTCCAAGCCCCAACCTGTCTCACTTGTTGTTCCACAAGGCTCTATTCTCTCCCCTACCTTATTTAACCTATTTATGGAACCTCTCACCCTCATCCTCAAACAAGCTAAACTATGCTATCACCTCTATGCTGACGACACCCAACTTTCCTACAGGATTAAATCTCACAATGACATCCTCCACCTCAACGAGACACTGATTAAAGTACAAACTTGGTTCCATCTTAATCACCTCAAACTTAAACCGAAAAAAACTGAAATCATCCTTTTCACTCCCAAAAATAACTCCCTCCCCATTCCACTTTGGATTAAGGATATACCAGCTCTCAACTGCTCCCTCTCCCCCTCGAATTCTGTCAAATCCTTAGGCATCAGCATTGATTGTAACCTGAATCTCATCCCACACATCAACAATGCTGCCAAGGGTGCCCTCTTCACCGTCCACCACCTCAGAAAACTCAAACCTTTCATACCAGCAGACAACTTTAAAACCGTTGTCCAATTGCTTGTCCTTTCCCGTATTGACTATGGTAACGCCACACTCGCTAAAGTCCACCTAGCACCGATCAAATGGGTTCTCAACCTTCCCGCAAGACTTATCTCAAATTGTAAAAAATTCGACCACATATCTCCGGTCCTAAAAAACCTCAATTGGCTCCCAATAGAAAGTAGATCCACCTACAAGATTGCATGTATCACACACAAAGCACTTCACCAAAAACACCCCCTCCTACCTGGCAGAGAAATTGCAAAAAGCTGGGTGCTCCAGGTCCCTGAGGAGCTCTAACTCCCTCGTCCTTATCCCTCCTAAGCTCAAGCATAAAAAAGCCCAATCCCGTGCTTTTTCGGGGAACGCCCACACAATCTGGAATTCTCTCCTCAAACATCTTCAATGCAACCCTTCGTACCCCCTCTTCAAAAAGAGACTCAAAATACTCCTTCTCAACAAATATTGGGGAACGTAATTTCTCTTTATTCTGACACTCTTCGCTCCTAGCCCCCTGTTTCTCGCCTCCTCTCAACCCCTTCCCCACCTTCCATCCCTCATCCCCCTGTCTACACCCTTATCTCCCTCTAAATTTCTACACTACCCCACCCCTAGGGATCTCCATCCCCTCCACTCCCCCCTCCCATTCTAATACCTTGTTTTATATCACTCATATTGAAATGCACATTGTTTATTTGATTGCAAATGTTTATCTCACTAGTAAAGCGCTCTGATACCCTCAGGTCCAGTAGTGCTATATAAAACCTTGGAAATAAATAAATAAATAAATAAAATGTTTCTTTTTTACACTCACACATATATACATATATATAAATGTATATATATATATACAAAAACATATATATAAACACACACACACATATGTATACAGACATGCAAACGCACATATATACTATATATTGTCAGAAAAACAAAGGAAAATAAGTCCAACTTTCCATCAGTGTTGCTGAGAGCAGATCCCTTGGTAACTAATGGTGTCAGTACACCATTACTTACAGACGGAACGTTGGACTTATTTTCCTTTGAAATGACTCATCTATGAGTTTTATAATTAGTAATTCTGAAAAGCAAATGAAATGTGTTTTATTAACTTTTTAAAGGTCGCACACTGACATACATACCCTCTTAAACCTGCTACCAATCGTTTAGTATGTTGTCTTTGTTTATTTGGTGCTAACCTTAAATTGAGCATCAAGATGGTGGATTGCAGATTGAGAAAGGCAGTTTCACTGCCGAAACGCTCTTCTGTGATCCTGTATCTGGGGAACTTGACCCAATAAACAGGTCTGTTTCCTGAAAGCACGAGTGCCAGTTTTCATTCTCATACTGGAGATTGGATTATTCTTTTGATAACTATCTATAGATAGATAGATAGATAGATAGATAGATAGATAGATAGATAGATAGATAGATAGATAGATAGATAGATAGATAGATAGATAGATAGATAGATAGAGATAGATAGATTTATTGTTTAGTTTTTTTGAGACTGGCAAGATATTCACTAACCTGCAGTACCTCAAGTAGTCATTAATAGAGGTACCTCTTGGGTCAGATAAAATCCTTAAAATTCTTTTACAAAGCTACAGTACTTCAAATATTTACAAGCTATGCCTCACGAGTCAGATCCAAATAAAGTCTCCACAAACTTGCAGTACCTCAAGTCATTGGTAAATATGAATTCCTTCAAATGTTTAACATTAGGGAACTCGTGTTTTA
Organism: Lissotriton vulgaris; assembly: GCF_964263255.1. Lineage (NCBI taxonomy): Eukaryota > Metazoa > Chordata > Amphibia > Caudata > Salamandridae > Lissotriton > Lissotriton vulgaris. The sequence continues at coordinate 617,342 of NW_028246706.1, forward strand.
GATTAATGTACAGGTGCACAAGCAAAATGCAGTCACTCAAAATTAATGTTTCAAATGGCTAAGTTAGTTGCAGGGGTGCTTGATATTTAAACTTTGGCAATTTTCAAAATTGGGCCAAGTAATAAAATAAACCTTAAGGACCAAATGTAACAAAATGTAGTCGTGTTACCTGCTTTTTCACTGCTGTATAAAAATGTAAGAAATTGGCTAAGTCTGTGAAAAAAATGTGTATGCTTATTTAAGTGTTTGTTTTTTTACATAAATTCGTGAGTTGTATACGTTTGAAGAAAGAATTCTGAACGACTCTGGAATTAATTGTAGTACTCAAATATGTTATTTTATTATTATTGTTTCAAACCAAAGGTAAATGGTTTAAAAAGCAGAACAACTACTTACATGGAAGTACGTTTCGAGAAGCGACACTTTAAATGCCGTCAAAATGAATCATCATTATTAAATATGCAATGCTTTGTATAGCTAATAAACTACTCGCACAAAAGAATAAATTAGAAATTCGTTTTTTCTTTGTGACTCATTTCAAAAATGAAAAAACCTTCTGTTCAAGAATAGATTTTACGTCACTAACATTGCTAACAATGACTCCATGTCGCGTGGATGTTTACCAATCCTGTTGACCCCATGGCAGACAGAGCTGTCAGAGTTCACACCAAAAACACTGGGATTGTGGGTAAAAATGGCTTAGTATTGATAGTAAAGTTACACACTCACCTTACAAATCATGGCAGTCTTTGCTCCTAGTCTGGCTGCCTGGATACACTGGTTTGCACCCTTCCCTCCAAATCCAATAAAAAACTTGTGGCCGTGTATAGTTTCCCCTGCTTTTGGCAGACGCGTGGTAAGGCTGTTAGTAGACAGAAAGAAACAAAACAAATACGCGCTATTCAGCAGGGTGAACTATTGGTTCTCCGTATCTTCACTGTAAATCAAACAGTTTTGAGAATAAAGACATAGAAGAAATTACTTATTGTTAATCTTCATTACATAAGGTCCAAGACATCCTAATCAGAGACCTATTGCTACCTGCCATCCTATTGGGTTTCTACCATGAACTCTCAGGTTGGTAACAACAGAAAGAGGAAAGGGTATGAGGCTGTTGCATGGGCATAGGAGTCAAAGCCTATGTTCAGTTTATAAAATGATGTCTAAGAGTAGAAGCTACCTTGATTTTAGGCAAGCGAATGGTCTGAGTAAAGTTTCACCACATATAGTAAGATCGGTAACAAGGAAATAAGATATCATCTGTGCAGTTATGGTTAGGGATGACTTGCCAATGAAATTGTTTGTGGGGTTTTGCCCAAAAACTTTGATGCAGTTTGACAACTGTGCACAAAACTTTCCAAAAACAATGTTTATCCAATTTGGATTTGCCACTGCAAGTTTTGAGCAGATCCATTAAAGAGGTGCAGAAAGGAGGAGCTGAGGAGTCAACTCACACATGCAGGTTGAGAAGGAGCCACAGAAAAAGGGCATTATGGAATGAGCAATAACAGCCTTTGAAATATGTCACATGACATTCCCTGGAGTATATGAATATGGGAGACAGAGATTCTCTGTCCCACATCACAAAGCACTGCTGCGTGCCTAAAGTTTTTTCAAATGTTTACAAATATTTATAATCTTAATCCAAAATCAAAACATGTACTCAAGATTCATTGAATCAATTATTATTTCATTGGTTCAACAGTATTTTAAAAAGTGATACAGACAGTATTTTTTGAGTATCTTGATATTTATACATACATACTTGTTGTCCAACTTTGATTCAGTACCCCAATGCATTTCGAATTAAACAACACTTCTTCAGGGGGAAAGAATATTTAATTTGTATAATTCAATGATTCAAACAGTGCTTTTCTGAATATTTTTCTGAAGCCTTCTTAAATTCTCGATGTGGAAGACCCACACTCTACTGCAATCCCCGTAAATAATGGCGAGCTGGATAATGGATGACAAACCTCTTGGATTGTATTGTCATGCTTGAGTTATTGTAAACTCTCCCGATTATTCTAAATGCTGTGTCCCAACGCGTGTCAATACTTCACCAGATAAGCGTCCATCACTTCCTGATTTTTAGCATGCGTCCCGAAAATCAGGAAGTGATGGCTTCTGAGATGAAAATGATGAGATTTGTAAGAGGCTGTGGCACTTAAGTGAGAGGAGGCTTGCGGACTATGCAAATATCCTACAGCAGCGGATGCAGAGGCAACGATAACAAATTTACAAACTTACAGTGAGGACCTGGATGGTCAGCATTAATGTTCATGCTTACAGACTTACGCAATCCCGTGCAGGTCTGAAACACAATGACCCCTTACTCTCATTCCTTACAGTAAGCACTGGCTTGGGTTTTTCTGTCCCTCCGTTCTAATACTGTCCCCTGCGTTTTTCCTATCTATGTAATAACACCTCCCTATCACATGTCTTGATGTTCCTCTGTGATGTTATAATGAATCTTGATGGTATTTCAGGTGCTATATTAGGCTCTGGTGAGAACAGTGTGGATCCGAGATGGAAAGGGCTCACACCAGTAACTGCGCTATTACTGAATGACCTGATGTCGCCGCATGACCTCCTGAGTTCTATTGGTCTTTATTTTTATTTCTCTCGTGTTTGGCGCATGGACCAAGACTCCTGCTGATATCTTTACAATATACTGTGAATACTAGTTGAGTGATGGGACCATCGTTATTGTACAATGTATCTTGACAGTGATGCGAAGCATATACATGCAATATTGATAAATGCAAATAAAAATTGGTTCAAAAAAATAAAATGAATAAAAAATGAGTTGTATGTCTGATTTCCCTGCCGATGCCCGCTCTGAATTATCCCACTGATCCATTCTAGCTTAGGATTAGGGTGAGAACACTGAGGTCTACACTGATTCCTAAACCTAAGATCCCTAATTGGTGCCTTAAAAAGCTTGCTGTATACAGAGAAGGGTGACTCCATGTGGAAAAACAAGCAAATTGTTGTAAATAAAATACATACAGGTATCCACTTAATGAAAAGAAGCACACACATTGTGGATATGACACATTTGCTGCTATAAAACCACACTCATTGCTCGTGGTGTTCACACAGTGATCAATTAAAGCCGCACAGTGTGTAAAAGTAGCATGACAACAAAACCAAATAACTAAACAGTCAATGACACTGCATATACAGTAAATTTTAAGTCGGTGAGCATTTAATTCCGAATGGGTTCCAGTAGCCGAGTGTGTCGACGGGGTTTCGACCCTAGCTCAGGGATATATCATCATAAGGACATATGGGAAGCAGCGAGCCATGTATGGATCCGGTCAATAAGCACAAATTTGAAAAGACAACCCATGTTCAAATGAATCCCATATTGGAAGGAGAATCAGTCTGAAGGGTCCAAAGTGACCAGAGGTTCTAGGAAGCTCACCATACAGGCTCAGAAAGAAGGCAAAGTAAAGCTGTAAGAAGTAGTCTATTACCGCAGCATCTGCTATGGGAGCAATGTAAGTTGGGAGCAGTGTGAGTTGGCGTCCCAACAGTGGAAGAGACAATTACTCATTAATATTAAGGAAAGGTGGTGTTGGTAGATGTACTGAAATCTCCCATGTTACTATGATAGTGATACCATAGAATATTTAGCGATAATTCAATCTGTGTAAGTAGCTGATTCAGTGCTACTGAGAGGCGCTGAGAGTATTACTAATCAAATTCTTTTCGTCCCAGCTCACATGTGGCGTGCTCGCTACACATGCATTCTGGATCCACTGGGATCTGCACGGTATGCAATCATTTTGAACTTCTTTGTCAAGAAATATGGAGGTTTCTTCAAGGTCTACGGCTGTATGCTCCAGCTGACCACAGAGGACAAGCAAAGTGTGGCTAATAACTCATCCATACGTGTGGCCATGACTGGTTCGCTTTCAATTGGATGGCACAGGAACAATGAATTGGAATTCAATGAGATCAAAATAACAATGAAACCAGATTTGCTATTAGCTAACAACCTTCAGGGTGGTGTCAACACTGTTGCTAAAACCTAATGTTCATCTTTTGTTAACATTTAAAAAAAATATTCTCATGGTGGCTTACCTCAGTAGTGATTGTGTGCAGTAGGTACTTCATTTGTATAGGGTTTTCTGCGTCCACTGACTCATTACTTGATTCGTTTGATTTCCCCTTTAATATTCATGCTGATGACACATGGACTTGCCTTAGAGTTGGGGACTTTTCTCACCCTCTGGCCACTACCTTTGGTGCAGGGAGGTCATTTGCCTCTTCTCAACACTCCAGTTCCCTCAGGACAAACACTCATGGTACCACAAATATGTATGCATTTACCCTTTAGGAAGGCAGGAGCTGGTGGCCAGGACTTCTCAGTGCTTGTATCTCGACTCTAGAACACCGTCTCTTACCTATTCAAAGACGCAGAGGAAACAATGCCTTTTCAAAAGCAGTAAAGAGTTAGATATTCTCCTGCTTGTTCTAAAACGTATCTTCATGCTTATCATCGTCAAACAGTTCTTCTCACGCTGTCGGTACTAGTCATGAATTTTCCGCCTTCCGGTAACCAGTAATTGCTCTGTACTTCTTCTTACCACCCCTCATTTTCTAAGCATACTGTTCTTCTTCTGGGGCCAAGGGGCTATTGCTGCATACAATAAATACATGTTTTTACTCGTAACATGTTGGCCAGTGGATGCAGCAGGCAAGCTGCTTCAAGGCGCCACAAAGAGGGGGGATGGGGAGGCAGCACAAAGTGCATGGGGTGGGTGTAATTGTACTTTGAGGTGCAACTGGTATGGGCTGAGTTTGTAATATCTTGGCAGCAGCAGAGTGTTGGTTTAGGTCTCCTTGGTGTTCTGGCCCCTTACTTAATTCTCAGTGTCATGATATCATACCAGACACTTTTATAATCCACTTTTATTAATAATATTACACTAGAAAAATGGACTGTGCTAGAAGGTCGGAACAAACTCTTCAGTAGGGCTAAAACACCAAGTTCTTATTATTATTAATATTAAATCTGGATTTGCGACAACACACAAAAGAGGTGCAATAGGCAAAACTGTGCAACCAGAGGTAATTGCAGTTCTGGAATTAAAAACGTTGCAATTAATGCTGCACAAATGATAAGAAGTCTTGTTCTCCTATCAGCAAGACTACGTCTAATGGATTCACATTTACTGCGAAAAGGATCTATTTACACAATCTGCTTCATGCATTTTATGTACATCTGGAAGTGTAGTTTTCTCTGAAGCAGGTATTCAGTCAAAAGAAAATTGCTCATAGTAATCAATTATCTTGTCATTTATTGGAGCAGCAGCAGCAATTACCTCATTCTGATTTCCATTACAAAACCTTAACAAGAGCTTAGAAATGTTTGAGGTTTAAGTATGAACAGCCATTGGCTTGCTAATATGGTTACAGAGAGGATTCACAAAGATACAGGCACTAACTGAAATAAATAGCTAATGACAATCAAAATCCTAAAAACTGAAAAGGTATTGGATGGTGTCTTTTGATTGACATTAAAGTGATTAGAGGTGACGACTATATGGATGTGATAAGGAATGTTGAGGGATACAGCAACTTTTAGACCGATGGCAGTGCTGTAAGAATGGCATTGTCTACTATTATAGCATGCCATTTATATTGTGTTGGCCTGGCCCCGCTGAGCACCTTACCTAGCGACACGGATGCGAGCCGACATGGCTGGCAACAGTCACACGTGCAGTAATTTACGTAGAATGGGGTTCGCAAATACAGGTTGGGCAGGAGGTGTGGAAATGTGCTTTCAGGCTAGGGCAGCTTGTGATATCACACCATGAGGATACGCGTGGGGGAAGTGTCTATGTGAATGTCCCTAAGTGAGACGGTGTACCAAACATGCTACAAGACTCAAGCTACTCATCACTGAGGAGGTCAAAGAAGCCCAAAACCGGTTGTGGGTTATTTGTGCTCAGAGTCTGGCGGGTAATTGCAAGTCACTTGTGGAGGCAGGGATAGGGCCAATCAGATGATAGTATCCCTACCTCTTTCACTGGCCCGCTGACCCCGTCATGTGGGGCTCAGGTGGCTGTACTCGCTGCCCAATTTTTATATAGCCTGGAGGAGCTGGAGGGAGCTCTTCACCTTGGAGCTGGCTCTAGCTCCTGTCTCCTCCTCACTGGGGCTCACAACATTAATGAGTACTGACCGTGCCCCGGAGAAGAGGAGACATCTCCCATCACTGTGGCACCCCAAGGTACAATGTAATCCCTAGGATAACTTTCCCTCTGGTGCGCAAATGGTCAGGGACTGCTCTAAATCCCCCTTTTGTCAGAGGCTGCTCGTGAACACCAGGAAAGGGAATCTTAACAATCAGCAACGTGTTACGGGGCGTCCACCATATGTTGCTGCAGCCTGGTGGCCTGAAGGGTGGCCAGGCAGAATAGCATCAGTACCCAGATGATGTCTTCACTGCTGCTTCTCTCCTACCATGCTGCCGCCAAGGCTTGGCTGCCCCTTTAGAAGAATTCAATTACTGTCCTCAAGAGCGAACGGATGCAGGGCGGTGCAGGAATTCAGCCTGGGCAGAAGCAGAGTCTTCTATATTTTAGCTACTCAGCCAATTACTGACAGGGGGACCCCACACCAGCTACAACTGGACCTGCCTGGTCTGCTGACTTTGGACATGGAACCTGCTGAAACACCAGCATCACCCCAGATTTGCTAAATATATACTCCCTCATCCCCTCCGTTAGCTAGTGAGGCAAGCATGTCACCGACAGGCCAGCTGCTTGCAATATAAGCTCATCTTTTATGGCAAATTTAGTACCCAGGTAGAAGAAAGACAATAGTCCTTCCGCATTCTGCATGATTGGCGATCAGTTTTAACTAAAGCTAATCCCAATTACATTGACGAAGTACACAGCAATTATCCGGCTGCACTACCTTATTGAATCTAACCTCAGCATCAGGGCGGCTTCCACCACTGATGAGGACAGAATCTGCGGTGGTGTCTGTCCATGGTTGATATGAGAGGAATCGCGGAGGGAGAGGTTTGTCCAAATTATTCAGCTCAGTCACTGGCTGTTAATGCTAGTTATCATTCTGTGCTGCTCAGCAGAAACAAGCAGTTGGCACTACAGGCTTTAGGAACTTAACTAAGAGTCAAACATCTCTCCAGCCTTCTTTAGCATGTGTATGTGACACTGGCCCGAACTTACTGAAACCTAAGGTTTCAGGTTATTTACATGCTCACTTTATATCCAGAACCTGCTCCTTTTGGAGGTTGCTTTGCAATCTGGCAAAATCAAAACACAGTGTGCTGGTTGGCCAAACTATACTGATACTCAACCCTATAGACCAGATGTTTTTAATCAGTTGAAAGACACTTCTAAACTAAGGGGGGCTTTTTAACTGCTCTCTGTTCACCTAACTGCCAGGATGTGCTCATACTGTTCTAGTAAAATGATATACAAAAGGATCATTCTCTTTTATTCGAAAGTTTTATTACAAGCATATGGTTGCCACGTTTAGGCGGCAGCATGTTATCTTTTCTTATTTTTGGGATATATGATTCTAATCAAAATAAAGAAAAGGAACTGTGGCACCATCTTGCCAAGGTCAAACCTACTGGCTTTGCCAATGCTTGTGTAAGAATGTCCCAAGTGCATAAGGGGGACTGGGAGTCTTCAAACATTTCAGACAAGCAGATGAACTCCCTACCACTATTGCCTGATCCAGAACATCGCAGTCTTAGAAGGTGGTTGAAAAACTCTCTTTTTCCACAGTAAGCCAATCTCTCTGTTCCGCTGCATCTTTTAATGGCATGTCTTAGGGTATATTTTTCCCACTTTGGTGCTGTGCATTAGGTAATGCTAATGATGTACTAACAAATTGTTGAGGTACATGGTCACCTCAACAATATGTTAATGTATCATTAACATAACGTATTGCACAGAGAACAAGAGTATCTCACAGATGAGAGCCTTGCCGGGTGACCTTTTTTTGGTGAATCAGACTCTTCGGTTGCATGAGGCATGTACCATTCTAGGGACCAAACAGTGAGGAATGTGGGTGACCTCAAACAGAACCGTCAGGATGTGAGGAAGAAGACCTCCACCGAAACTGAGGTATAAACTACCCAAGGAAACGCCAATGTTTTGTAAGTGCCTTCTATTCACGACTATTTAAACTATTGTAGACTATGCGTATGCCCACACATGGAGGAACTCCATCAAATCCCGTAGAGTAAGCCCCTAGAAGTGGAACCGCTGTCAGCGATGGTAAGGAAGAGGCACTTGGTGGCAGCTGTGTTCATGTTGAAGGATTCGTAAAATGTAAACGAAGGCAAGAGTGGTGGCGGGGCGCTGATACGCTGCACACAACAGGAGGATGCCCAAGAGTCCACACAACCTAAGATGGAGGTGGAAGGCTGCGACGCCTAAAATTAGGGATGAAGAGGGATTGCATGGGAGGCTTAGAATGAGATACGAAGATCTTCATACAAAAAGGGAGAACGTCTTAGCAGAGAAAAGTACCAACTTCACAGTGCTGTACATTAGAGAGAGAGGAAAATTAAAGAGAGAAATGGCATGAGCAGAAGGAGGTCTAAGAATGAATACATTACACAAGGTAGTGGTGGAACTAGCAGAGAATCTGAAGAATATAATGAAAACGACATTCATGACAAAGCTGCTCATAGCCCAATCTCTGGAGGGGCTGTCCGTGTGTGAATCTGGGCACACCAGAGTACTTTACATTAACCGCATGCGCGCTAGCGGAATTCCACTCGCACGCTGGGTTTTTCAAAATCGCACTTTGCGTGATCAGCGTGCGAGGAGGCTGCGCCATGACGAGCCCAGCTCGTCATCAGCGTCGAAGGGGTTAATGTTAATGGTAATATAACTTATTGAGCGCACTAATACCCGAAGGTGTCTTGGCGAATGAAAAATCATAGGAATTTGAATTACATCAGGAGAAGCGAAAGGACATTGAGATTGAGATGTTGATTTGTGCCTCAAAAAACACAGGTGCCTAAGGTGCAGAGCTCATACTCCCAGCGGCCACAAAAGCGGAGACATGCAAATTAGAGTTTTTGATTAAAGGAGGGGCAAGTAAAAAAAGAATTTCTACAGCAGGGGTGCAAGAATGAGTATTTGTACCCTGTAATGCCCAAGATATAAACCAGGGAGGAACAGTAGAATATCTGAACCCAGGCTTGAGAAGGAGTTCTGCTGAATACCAATACAAGAGAATTATAAAATAATGGGGAATTACAATGAAGCTGTATAGGAAGTATTCACAGACCATTCTCAAACGTTCAGACACATAAGTTGCAAAATTATGCTATTAATACTAACAGTATTTTTAAACCAAAACTGAAATACAAACACAACTGATTGCATGTCAACTAACCTGGTGAGGAGCGTGAAAGTTGACCCAAGTCTCCACAAGGAAAATTTAAATATGACACAAATTTTCCACTAAATGCATTAACACAACAACAAATTATTATTGTCTGAAATACTGAACATATTAGTTAATCCATACCCACATTGGACATTGAACAAAGAAACCATTATTATTGTATTATATTTGCTAAATATAGTGCCAATAATGGTGGTACTGGTTCACGTCAAAGTGGCAAAGAACCACCATACCTACATAGGTAAACAAATGAGGCTCTTACCTGGCACACAAGAAGTTAGCACAGTGACCAAACAGAATGAAAGTGTCAAATTATACTCATTTGAGGAATTAAACTCAAAGAGAAAGCCATCAATGAGAACTATGAAGGATAATATCCTGTTGAACCAAATGGAAGTTCATCAGCGATTCCTCAGTTATCCTACAGACAGAATAAAGCGGTGTCCCGCCTTCATTCGGTCTGCAAACCTTTGGTTGTTTGAATTGCTTCCAATGCATTGCTGTCTTAGAGTTGATTTAACATCTGTGTTGCTCCCTTTCCTCTGTGACTTCCATTTCAAACACATATGCAGTTAACACACACAGATCTGCATCAGGCTGTCTCAGGATCTGGGGGTGTCCACAGCGTGTAATAGTCTACAGTGGCACTTGGAGACTGGACCAGCAACAATTGTCTTAAACTTTACTTTGATAAAGCTGAGGTGATGTTCACTGATGGCAGTGGAAACCTACAACTACCCACTTTCTGGTCTTGTGTGATTGGAGAATGCCTTAAAATAATTTGATGAAAAACATTTAATTTGGGTGTGGGCTTGTACATGCTGGAGCCACGAAATTGGCAGGCTTCTCTGACCTGCTTTTACCAGCTTAAACATCTTCATCACATTCTGTTATGAACCTTAAGGACCAACCTTAACACCCAGCCCCTGCCCTGGAGCCATATCTGTTTCTCACATTTATGCTGGCTGGACCCCTCTACTGCAAGAAGGATTTGGCACAGCAGCCAGGGCACCTGACTCCGGACCACGGGGTTCCCGGTTCGATCCGCGGTGCCTGCGGCAGGTTAGTCCAGAACCGTGTGAGTCTGGGCAGTAGCGTACTTAATCTTCCTGACGGCCCCCAGTGCCTTGACACCCTAGGATAATTGTGCGCTTTACAAATACTGGATTTCATTACTACCAGTTTGGTGTGCTGAAGTCTAAACCACAGTAACTCTCTTTACTGACAGTTTCAGAAATTATTGCGTGAAGGAAGTATGTTTCCTGAAAGGAGCTATCAAGTGCAGAGAAAAAATGTTCTCTTTAGTCAGCCCAGCTTCGCTAACAATCACAACAGACAGTCTAGACCAGTGGTTCCCAAACTTTTGACTACTGAGCAGGGCCGGACTGGCCGTAGCGTGCACCGGGCAATCCCCCAGTGCGACGCAAGGGTGGGGGCCGGTGTTGGACCCCTGGGGGGCATTTTTGGTACAGGGCCGTTTTTGCAGCATAGCTGCAAAATCGTCCCTGTAACAAAATCGACAGAAAACCGGCCCTGACAAAGAGCTCGGCGACACCCCCGACCCCCGGGGCAGGGGGGGGGCTGCCGAGCACTTTGCCAGGGCCAGTTTTGGTTCCCAGTCCAGCCCTGCTCCTGAGGCCCCCACTGAATCACTACTGGAGGCCGGGGACCCCCAAACAATTTGTACAATTTCAATTTCAAAAAATGAAAACAGTAATTCGCACAAAATACACAAACAAGTACACACCAAACACATACTTATATTGAAAAATATTCAAAAATCAAAACATTTTAATGGGAAGGATGGTGCTGCATCTCGGCTACTAACTTTTCAATGTTTGGTTTCATTTCAGAAAGTTGAATCCTTATTTATTTATTGGATTTGTAAGGCACTACAGCTACCCAAAAAAGGTTTCCCGGCGCCATGACGGAAAGGGAGCAGAAATTGCAAGGCAGTCAGATGGATTTATTGATCAAAACGCCAAGTCTAAAGAGCTATGTGAAAGTGGGTGTAGTCAGGTTCTTTTCGGATGATAGAGGGAAGAGTATTCCAGAGGGATGGACCGAGGTAGGAAAAAGATCTTCCCCCAATTCTGGAGAGTTTGACCCTGGGCACAACAAAATTGCCCATGGTTTCAGACCATAGGTGACGGGAGGGAACATGGGGGCGGACAAGTGCTTGAAGGTACTGAGGGGCAGTGCCTGCCTTGATTTTGCACATATAGCTCACGGCTTTGAACTTGATGCGGTCTCCACCCTGAGGCAATGTAGGTCACGTAAGTGTCTGGAAATAGGGGAAGCCCTGGGAATTCTGCAGCGGAGTCTAGCTGCAGAATTCTGGACACGCTGAAGTCTACGGGTCACGGCCTTGTTTGAGCCAAGGTAAAGAATGTTGCTGTAATCGAGCCGTGATGTAATAAGTGCATGGACTCCTAAGCCATTTTAAGAGGGTGAAGCATAACGCTGTAACCTGAACTGTTTGCTGGTGCATGGACAATGAGTCGTCAATAATGACGCCCAGGTTCCGAAATTGGCTACATGGCTTGGGAAGATTACCTATCTCAACCGGCCAGTGAGAGGGGCTCCAGAGGTCTTTCTTCTTGCCCAGGATGAGAACCTCAGTTTTCTCGCCATTCAGCTTAAGGTGATTTTGAGTCATCCAATTAGAAATACTACTAAGGCCTTGGTGCGAGGGGGTCAGAATTAGAGAGGGAGAAAATAATCTGGGAATCGTCAGCATAGGTGAAGAGAGTTAGACCGGCCTGATCCGCAATTTCTGCCAAAGGTCCGACGTACAGGTTAAAAAGCAGTGGGCTGAGGAGCGAGCCCTGGGGTACCCCATGAGGTGATGTGTAAGTTTTAGAGCAATCTGTGGCCGAGAAAATTTGAAATGTACGATTGTCCAGAAAGGAGGTAATTCAGTCCAGAGCAGAGTTGCATATGCCGAAGGATTTTAGTGTGTGGATTAACAAGTGATGGGAGATAGTATCAAATGCCACACTGAGGTCTAGCAAAATGAGTGCGACTGTCTGTCCAGCATCAAGATAGTGATGCAGCCTCTCGGTGACTCCTAATAGTGCTGTCTCAGTGGAAAAGCCGGCACGAAAGCCGGATTGAGAGGGGTGGAAAATAATATTTGTTTCAGTAAACTGTGAGAGAAGGGAATGGACATGTCTTTCGAGAATTTTGGAAAAGGCTGGCAAGAGAGAAATGGGTCTATAATTGGCGAGAATTTCAGGGTCTGCCGTCGTTTTTTTAGGAGGGGGTCACCATTGCGTGTTTCCAGTGTGCAGGTATTGTGGATTCTAGCAGTGAGGCGTTCAAGGCATTGAGAATCACCTGCAGATGAGGGGTATCTAGCGGTTTCATAGTGGTGATTGGGAGGGGATCCTTGGGCGAGCCATATTTTACTTTATCTAGGATAGTTTTGAGTCCATCAATATTTAGAAGTGGCCAAGAATCTAAGTATGCTGTAGGGGTGAAGGACTCCGAGGTGGCTTTACAGTGTGCAGTAGTAGTGATGTCAGGTGGGGGTGGGACCCAGGTCAGGGTTGCAGATTGGGCCTGAGGAGGTCTGCATAAGTTTGAGTTAGCCATTTCTAAACAAATTTTTTCAATCTTTTGTGTGAAAAATTGAGCAAGATTGTCAGACTGTTGTTCATTTAAAGGCAAAGGATTTACGATTGTTTTAGAACCGGCCAATTCTCTCACCAATCCGAAGAGAGTTTTAGAGCGATTGGCGGCTTCAGTGATGGTTTTAGAAATGAAGATGGCCTTAGCCATGTTGCATAAATTATGATAGTTATTTCTTGCCTTGATGTAGATGAGTTTCAATTCAGGTGCATAGTTTTTCCGCCATTTACGTTCTAAAGCTTTACATTTGGATTTTTCCACTTTAATGGAGTCATTAAACCATGGTGTTGGAGGACGTTGGTTAAGTTTTTATGAGAGAGAGGAAGACAGAAATCTATGGTGCTGGAGAGACAGGTATGTATATTTATGGCAAGAGCGTCAGCTTGCTGGACAGCCGAGGGAACGTTAGAGCATAAAGTGTTATTTAAAGCAAATAAATTGAGTTTTTTCCAATTCCTTTTCGGAGTCATCAGAGGGGGAAAGAAAGGGGTAGAGGAGGTTGGCGGGGTGAAACTAAATTTAGAAAGAAAGTGGTCAGACCAACATATGGGAATTGCAGAGTTGCATTTAATTTCAGAGAGGCTGGAGAAAATTGGATCCAACAGATGCCCTGCTTTATGTGTAGGGCCAACGTTTAGTAAGTTGATGTTCAGAGCAGCTAAGTCAGCAATGAAATTGCTACATGCTCAATTGGATAGGTCATCTAGGTGTAGATTAAGGTCACCGATGAGAGAAAAGTTTTTGGAGCTCATGTGTAAAGGGGTGATATAGCTGGGAAAAGCAGTAGCCCATGGTGTCGGGTTCCCGGGAGGGTGGTAAACAAGCAAGCCAGTGAGCGTGAAGTTTGGATTAAGTGCTAAATTAAAAATGGCGGCTTCGCAGTTAGGAATGTCCAAAGGATCAAATCTGCATTGCAGACGGTTTTTGAAAATAATGGCTATGCTGCCTCCTGTTTTAAGTGCTCTGTCTTTGCGAGCAATGGCATAATTGGGTGGTAGAGCTGCAGCTGTGTCAGGTCCAGCGCTCTCATGAAGCCAAGTCTCAGTAAGGAATAGAGCATCAGGCTGTTCATCACAGAGTAGGTTAAAAATGTCTAGCTTGTGTTTGGGGAGTGAGCGACAGTTTAGACTGAGAAACATAAAGTTCTCAGTGTGGGGAGCTGTATGAAGACTTTGCAAAGTATATCTTTTAGTTGTAGGGGGTAAGGCTGATGCTTTGAAAGGGAGAAATTGCAACAAGAGCATATTTTGCTAGCTATTTTAACGGCTGAAAAAATTTGTCATCCTTTTAAAATAGCGGGACGGAGAGCTAAAATCTGTTCCGATGAGAGCACGACCCTGGCCCCGTTCGGGCGCGGACGGGCGCAGACGGGCTTGCCTTTGGCGCGGCTTCGGCACGCCAGCAGCGCGCACCCTGCGTGCATCCACTGCGCAGGTTGCCTGTCATTTGCTTGAAGTAGTGGACGGGCTCTAGGTCTTGTGACCGTCAGAGTTCCGCCTCTACTTGTCCTGCCAATAGCGCGTGATCAGGGAGAACTGATTCCGCCCATAACCATCCGCAACAATCAGGCCTAAAGCCCACCGTGGACCGAGGTGAGTGCTATCAGCAAAGCTGGCAGTTTGTGGTTTGTGCAATTTTTAAACAAAAGTCACTGGTGCATATTAAAAACAATGCTTTACAAGAGAAAAGCAAGGCAAGTCTCACTTACAGATCGCGCTGCCTTTCAATTAATGCGCGCGTCCTTAGGTCAGATTCAACATTTTGCAAGCGATTTCTGCACTTATTTTTAAGGTACATAAGATTTGAGAAAGCTTTCTCACATAAATATGTGGTGGGGAAAGGAAGTAAAACCTTAAGTGCCTTGCACGATAATTCAGGGTAATCTGTTCGTACATGCAGCCAAAAATGTGTCAGACTCAGAGACTTTTCCTTGAATTGAGGTTTAAGTGCACTATCTGTTGAGATTTCAATCAAACCATTTTCTTCAGATGCGGTCAGCCCCATTAAATTGTCAATATCTACATTAAAAGGATCTTTAATCCAGTTTTTGCTTTCATCTGGAAGTGGAAAGTACTGACGAAAACTACACCGCATATCTTGGATATGCTGGATAAAAAATTCTAAGACTTTGTTTGATAATTCATCAGCAGCAGATTCCAAGAATGTCTTAAGGTTCTGAAAAGAATCAACATTTCTTTGTGATAAGCGAGGAGTCCATAAGTCAATTTTTTTTTATCATTGCCTCAATCTTGTCTTGGACATAAAAAATTGTGATACCTATTCATTGCATATTCAAATTGAGTGCATTTAAATGGGTGAAGATGTCTGCCATATATGCCAGCATAGCTAGCCAAGTATAGTCATGTAAGCGCTCATGAAGTGGAAATGGAGATTCCAGTTCAGTGAAGAAAACTCTGATTTCATCTCTTAATTCAAAAAGCCGAGACAAAACTCTACCACGAGACAGCCATCGGACATCTGTATGCAGCAAAAGCTGATGATGATCACTATCCATGGACTGACAAAGCTGTTCAAAAAGCCTTGAATTTAGTGACCTAGCTTTGATAAAATTTACAATTTTGACTGACTCATTCAAGACCTTTTTAAATTCCTCTGGTATCTTCTTAGTGGCTAATCATTTTCGATGAATGCAACAATGATGCCATACAACTGAAGGGTTAATTTCCCTTATTCGTGCTACAAGTCCAGTTAGTCTCCCAGACATGGCACGTGCCCCATCTGTGCTGATTCCTATGCATTTGGACCACTGAATTCCATTTGATGTCAGAAAATCATCTAAACTGTTGAAGACCTCTTCAGCAGTGGTATGTATCAAATAGCGGCAGAACAATAAATCTTCAATAATGTTCCCCTCAAAATTGTATCTAACGTAGCACAGCAGATGAACTTTATTTGCTATGTCTGTACTTTCATCTACTTGTTCCTTTATGTTGCCTGAAATGTTGTCAATTCACTTTTTTACAGTGTTGTTAGATAATGGCACCAAATGTACATCTTTTGCTGCTTTGTCTCCAACCATTGCTGTCACCATGGCTTTAGCAGCAGTTACTATTAGTTCTTCAGCAATTGTATGCGGTTTTCCAGCTTTTGCTAATAGCATTGACACGTCATATGAAGCTTTCAGAGCATTTTCATTAACAGATCCTGTTGCAGTTTTCTTAATTATTTTTCTACTTTTTAGGAGCTCTTGCTCTTTATTCTTGAAGAATTCTATGGATTTAGTTGCATGTTCTTTATGCTTAGTTTCCAAGTGTCTTCGTAATTTAGAAGGTTTCATGGCCTCATTTGACAACATTTCATAACATAGCACGCATTGTGGTTGCAGTTCATGTTCTGAACCTGAACATGTGAAACCCATTAGTAAATATTCACCATCGTATCTGCGACACTTCCTTTTCTTTTCACTTAAATCACTTTGTTTTGACCATGATGGCCCATCATTGATTTCTTCAGTGCTTAAGGTTAAACCAGCGATTCATCTTCCTTATGTTTGGGATAGAAATGACAAGTCTATTTCACAACAGGTTATGGAATTAATATCTATCAAAGCTTTTTGTGGAGGCACGTAGTAGGCCTTCACTAATTTACCTACTACAGGTTGCCCTCATCAGATGTTTCCGGACTACATATGCTTTAACGTTTAGAGATGAAGCAGCACCTGTAAGAAGATTTTAACACTGTATCAGCACTTGTTGAAAAGACAGAGGACACTAGCAAATCATATGCATGGATATGAGAATCTTATGTACACTGCTTCAAGTTAATTCCACTTGTTCAGTTTAATTTTAATGGGAAGAAACCAAGAAGCAACCAATGTGAAAATACTAACAAGATAGTACACAAATCGATGAGTCCAGTGTATAGAGCAAATTAAGCCCTATATTAGGAGTTCCTCATGGAAGTGCAAGAGATGGCACTATGGTATCTGCACAGGAGACATATTATTTCTGCAAGATCATGGAACAATGTTATTTCAATTACCATAAACACCAGTTAGGCATAATCTTTAGTCACAGACAGTAGAACAACATTTTACCACCAATGGGTGAGCATCGCAGTTAAGGCATATTTTAGAGAGGCCTCACATGGTACCTGACGAGATCCTCTCCTGTTAAGGTGCCCACTGCCTCCATCCCCTGCCAACAACAAACCACAAAGGCTACACAGTGTCTATTAAGTGGTCCTGATAAGGGAGCATATTCCACAACGTTCAGTCATACACAAATAGGATTTTTACACAGGGGCAACTCGTAGCTCCCCAAAGACCCCAGCGACTGGTTCCTCCAGGTTCAGACCTTAGAACCTTCATACAGTTTTTTTTTAAAGAGTTCTATATAGAGCAAACTAGACCCGAGGATATCAGGAATCAGAGCACTTTACATGACCACCAGTTTCGTAACAGATGGACACATTCATTTTTGTTAGGCACGAGGAGATTAAGTGATTTGCCCAGAATCACAGGATGTTGAGCGTCCCTGCTGAGACTCAAACCCGGTTGAGCAGCTTCGAGGTTGACCTCGCATGACAGGACGGCCCTGTTCAAAGTCGGCAGGGGAGTAGGTCTTTGTTTGTGTGCAAACTAATCTCCAAACAGAAATATATTACTTTGTCAACCTGGTGATCAGTGATGTGTAATTGATTCTTTTGTCGAAGCAAAACACTTTTTTAATTACAGCTCAGTCTCCCCCGGAAGGGTCAGTGGTACAGTCCTCACTTCCATGAGTCTATCAGATGAGTATTTCCATTACAGTCCTCTTTAAAATTAGAAGCAGGGGCGAGGTGGGGCTGAAAGAACAAGCATTGGCATAGCCAATAGGTCTCGCATTTGGGACCTTATAAGTGTTTAGCCAGAGATATTGACTTTGCCTATGTCTTTAAGCTGTGCTGTACAGAAGTCTGCAGCATGCTGGAAAGTTATAATAAAGAAGTGGCAGAAGCAAACTCCACCCAGGCTTAATTGTGGGTTAGGCACAGGGCCCGGCTGGCCAAAGGCTGTGCACATTGGGAAGGGAACACTTTCAGAAGTTGAGTTTACTTGTTAGTATAGTTTGACTGGGTGAATTTGTTATTCTAAAACGAAGAACTCTTTTTAATTAAAAAAATATTTTATTGAATTGAGAAGAAAAGATCTAAAAGTGCAACAACTACAATCCAACGATAACTATAATAAGTTATAGTTATCGTGATAAGGGGCAGCGAATGGGCAATGGGCAGTCAGGGGGCGGGGCCGCAGGGGGCACAGCAACGGGGGAAGCGAGTGGAACAGAAGGCAAAAGGGGCACAACAACAAGGAAAAAACAAGTGGCACAGAAGGCAGAAGGGCACAAAAAAAGAGTGGAACAGAGGGCAGAAGGGCACAAAAAATGAGGGAAACACAAGTGGAATAGAGGGCAGAAAGGCACAAAAAACGGGGGGGAAAACGAGTGGCACTGACGGCAGAAGGGCACAAAAACGAGTGGAACAGAGGGCAGAAAGGCACAAAAAACGAGGGAAAAGCAAGTGGCACAGAAGGCAGAATGGCACAAAAAAACGAGTGGAACAGAGGGCAGAAGGGCACAAAAAACGAGGGAAAACGAGTGGAACAGAGGGCAGAAAGGCACAAAAAATGAGTGGAACAGGGGGCAGAAAGGCACAAAGAATGAGGGAAACACACACAAACACAGACACACAAATTAAACACTTACATGCAGTTCCAGGAGAAGAGCCCTCCTGCCCGTTCGACGTGCTCCAGCTGCCAATGGTCTTCAATCTCGGCGTCGGGTGATGGGCAGAAGTAAATAACACAATATAAGGGCAATCACCCTTCAGCTTGTACCTATAGCTGAAGGGTGATAGGCCAGATTTCAATGCAGTCTTGCCGCCCCGGCGCCAGCAACATTCACACCTCTCATGTGCTGTGAGCCTGGGGCCAGATTGTATTGCAGTCTTGCCGCCCAGGCGCCAAGTACATTCACACCTCTTACGTTAGGCACTCAAGTCCTGCGGACCCCCTGGGAATGTGTCATGGACCCCTGGGGGTCCGCGGACCACAGTTTGGGAAACGCTGGTCTAGACTGTTGCTTTGTTTGATGACGTCTGTTGGGGTTTTGCGAAATCTTATGCTATCATTCACTAAATTGCCCATTTAAGGAGTGCCCCATCCACCACCAGCTCCAGCCAGCTGCACCAGACAACTACATGCTGATGCTAGTGATACATAATGAGAAGCCTGGCATCAAGATGGATCCTGAGCAAAACATACCAAACACCTCTTGAATAACTCCTCCAGCCACAACTGGATTCACTGTCTTGGCGTAGTTCACAATCCCTCCACTCTCATCTTCACAGAGGTGTAGAAGTTTAACTCTGCAAGTCTCCAAAAAACCATTCCTCACAGAAAGTGACTTCAGTGCTGCAGTTTATGCCCTTTAATTCTTGTATCTCGATGGTGGGAAAATCCTGCTCCAAAGCCTCTGAGACAACACAAATGCTCCCCGCTTTAGGGCATCCTCCAGGCCGCAGCACACCTCATCAAAGGTTAAAAGAAATAGGACAACATTACTCCCACCCTGATGGAGCTCCACAGATTCCCTTTACCAGTGTGCACCATCTTCAAACCCAGCTGCACCATTTACAAAGCCATTACAACCTATTTGGCTGGCACGCTCACCATCTCCAGTGGCTCTCAGCACACCCACAGACAGGACACCATCAGACTGGAGATGAAGAAGCAAAGTAAAAACAAGGCAGCCGCCTTCACCATGTTTGCCCCAAGGATCAGGAGCAACACCCTTGTATCTATCAGGACTGCCCCATGCCCGTTCCAATTTACATTGTTGAAACAACGAGCACTGAAACTAGACAGCCTTGGGAGTCTCCAGCCTGACAAAATAGATCAAGAAAGCAAATAAGATTAAATAAAAAATAAAGCCCATTTGTGTTTCTTTCTTAATCTCACCGATCTCTGGCAGTGACCGCGTCTAGTGAAGCGTAGGGGTGAGTTGCCTTCCTGTGGGAGGGACTGCAAGTCCCAGTGTACCCTCTAGATGCCCCAGTTGCTGTGGCCTGCTCCGGTCCCTGATTCTGATTAGGGACAGCGTCCTAGGGTGAAACAACACATGAGCCAAGCACAGCCTTGACTGATGGATCCCTGTCTGTATCTGTGCCTGATAACATAGAGGTGTTAAATATTGGACGGATTTGTTAGCATGAGCTGAAAGCCATTTTGTATTTCTGGCAGCCATTTTAGTAGTTAGCCATGTGCTGCCACGTGCTCTGTCCTCCCTCAGTGTCAACTGCTCTTGTAATCTGCCGAGAAATTAACTATATTCAGCAACTTCCACCTTCGCACATGCTCAGTTGAGCTTGCAGCTGTCCTTGCAACTGTTTCTAGTCTGTAAATGTCAGGGTGTGTTCAACAGAATTAGCAACTGTTAGCTCCTCCCACTTTGTTGAGCAAGCAGATCTTGCATGTCCATATTAGTAATTTTGAATGCTTACATGAGCCAGGACTGCCGCTTGGTCTTATGCTGACTATGTAACACTAAGCCTGTATAAGGCTCCAGTTTTCTGTACTCCTTAGACTACCTCATTCAGTTGCTAAGGCTTCTGTGTGACGTAGTCTCCCTCATTTGAGGTTAATAAAGATGTTCTTTTTATATTTCAGCTTCTGTGCCAATTTCTTCTTTGTTGGTTTAAAAGGACCAAGTATCAGTGAGACCCCTGAGAAGGTTTCTATTTTCTATAGAGGGACCAGGTGCCTTCCTGTGGGAGCCACTGGAAGTCACAGGATACAACTTGGGGCATGGACATGCCTGTGAGAGCCTGGAGCAGGCTGGTGTGGCCACCTTTCTTGGCCCACTCATTTGGTTTATTACTCCTTTTGAACAATTAGCGAGAAGAGTAAAGCCACCTCTTCGACGCTGACAGGATCAACCACAGATACACGGTGCAATACTTGACAGATGCAACGCTTACCAAATGCACCTGTAATGCTTAGAACACTTCAGCTATTTGTACAGACCACAAAGAAGAGAGGGGAAATGGGCTGAAACAGGTAGAAAGGGGAAATATTTTTAGACCTCAAACTAGTGGATGGAAGCTGTGAAGAAGTTCTGACAAAATGAATCAGTAGAGGTGAGCAAAATGGGGTGCGGGGGAGGGAATGAGAAGGGAGGGAACAGTGACAGATAGAGGGGACGGAGAAGAGAGGTGGGTTTATTGTTGTGTAACACGTGTTTTATTAATGCAGTACACCATGGAAATGTACTGTTTTAAATATTGAAATAGCTAAAGCTGACAAAGGCATTCAAAACAAGATGGTCTGGTCAGCTGGCTCTGATTTTTCTAAAAGGTTGGTGGGTATTGCTTTGGTGCATGCAAGGACACTGTACCCCTCTCAAAGGTGTTAACACCCCCCCCCAAGATTAACAAAACCCATCCACTAACTAGAGTCGCACCAGAGGGATTCCTCTTTGTAAACATAGACTCTTTGTCCCACATGCATCAAAGCAAAAACGGTCACAAACGGGCAGAATCTCAGAAAGAATGATTGTGATTACTTTAATTGCGATTGCATTGATTCCTTAAATGCAATGCATGATGAATTCGAAAGTAGTGATTTCGCTAATAGGGGTAGCAAATTACCATCAATTTGAACTTTATGGTAATTTGCAAAAACTTTGAGAAATGCCCTAAAGAGCATTTTTCAAAGTTGTAGGTTACACACACATGCACTTTGGGCATGTGTGTGCGCAACATGTGTGCACAGATCAATTTCAGGGGTGCAACAGGGTGTCCTTTTGACATCCTTGCACCCTTGAAATTGCATGTGCAATTTGTGAGTACCAATAGGGGACTCGCAAATTGTGCATGCAATTTCCCATTCATTCCTATGGGCCTGTAGGCCCATAGGAATTAATAGGAAGGTATATTAATTGCGAGTCGCAATTTGCGAGTCGCAATTAAGGAATGTTTGGGAATTGCTAATTTCATAGCGATTCCTACATGAATAGGTCTGGTAATTAATCAGGCCGAGGTCCAAGATATATTAAAGGAGCAATTTATTTCTTAAGAGAAATCCGAACAGCCCGACCAGCTAAGTCGAGTAACTGCCAGCTTCTAACAGCTGGGTGAGAGAACCCTGGGCTCGAAGCACAATAAAGAATTACTGCCACGAGCCCGGCAGCCCTACGGGCCAGCACAAGACAAGGGAGCAGAAAATTAAATACAACATATCTCCTTTCCTTCAACATGGAAAGGAAAACAATAAGAATGATGTTACAAAACAAAGTTAAATCATACAATCACAACAAACATGGAAAATAAAATAAGCATGTATAAGCTGATTATAACAGTAACAAGTCATGAAATAAGCATGTATCACCTGATAAGAACAGTGACAAGTCATGACCCCACTCCTTTCCTATTCACCCATTAAATAAAATCTTTTAAATATGCAGGTGATTTTCGTTCACAAACAGGTCTCTCATAACTGCAATGAGAAGTATTATCAGACAACGAATGTGATACATGTGAAGGAGGAATTTTAGGAGAGATTCTTTCCCTTTTTTGATATAAGGCAACTCTTCGAAGATTCCATGTTTGGCCATTCTGTAATTTCACATAATTTTCACCCACAGATTTGAGCATGAAAGGACCTCTGAACTGGTTAAAACCCTTGTGTGCTCCCCCAGGTTTAACCTTAACTAAGTCACCTTGAGATACTTTCATCTTATCTTTGAAATTGCTTTGTTGATATGGGGAAGAAGGAACCTCTAATTGATGTTTCAGAAACCAAGTAGGAACTCATTTTGTACCAGCAAATCTGCCCCTCATTAATTCAAAAGGTGATTTTGACATACCCTGATGTACTGTGGTGCGGTACGCCCAAAGCATTTCTTTAATTTCTTTTTGCACAGTACCGCCAGATGTCAAAGCTAATTGCATTGTTTTTACCAGTCTGTTTACCCTCTCGCATAAACCATTACTTTGTGGGTTATATAAGGATGTATGTAACTGTTTCAAACCCACATAATCAAAATAAAGTTCCATCTCCTTTGACGTAAGTTGTGTGCCATTATCCAACAAGAGTTTAGTAGGAATGCCCTCTCTACGAAATATGTCATTGAGTACCCTGATGGTGGATTGTGTATTAATATTTCTCATGAAAGCAACTTCAACCCATCTGGAAGTTGAGTCGACAAATACTAAGGCGAATTTCTCATTATCTTGCAGTTCATGAAACGGACCAATGAAGTCAGTACGCACCTTCTGCCAAACACCTTCCTCAGACACCACATGTTTAGGACTGGAGGAATAACGGACACCCCCTCCCACCTGTAGCCTCTTCTCAGACTCTTTGCAAACTGCACAGTTCTCTACCCACTGTTTCACCTGACATTCCATACCTGGCCACCAAAATCTTTCTTTCAACCGTTTGGGTGGTAATGTTTGGCCTAAATGGCCCTCATGAGCCAAGGCAATAACTTGAGACCTAAGGGTCTCCGGTGGTATGTATCTCTCGCCCCTCAACACGATGAATTCCCCTTGTGTTTAAATCTCATCTTGTAATTGTGCATAGGGTCTAAGGCCAGGTAAAACAGTACTATGTCTAGACACCCCTTCTTTGGTCATCTTAACAACACCTTTCATAGTCACATCATTCTTCATGCCTTCTAACCATTCCTCTTTAGAAATGGATCTACTCAAATCATCTGTGAGATCCTCCAAATAAGCAACTATACTTTAAGTAATTAATTCATCTGAGATAGCTTTGGTGTCTGGTAGCCTAGACAAACAGACTGCAACACAGTTGCGCCAACCAGGTACATACTCAACTCTGCACATGAAGTCTTGCACACTAACCGCAAATCTAGCAAGTCTGCCAGAACAGTTTTTAGTACCATAGGGACCTAACACTTTTAGCAATGGCTTGTGGTTGCTTCTAAGAGTAAATGTCACACGCCACAGGAAAACCCTAAAATGTCTAGTAGCCCATGTGGCCGCCAATGCCTCACGCTCAATGACCGAATAGTATCTCTCCGTCTCGGTTAAGGAGCGAGACGCAAAGGCAACGGTTCTTTCTTTTCAAGCATGTTTTTGAGTTAAAACAGCTCCAATGCCTACAGCACTGGCATCCACCGTCAAAAAGGTAGGTAGAAGTGTGGTAAAACTAGTTAAGATATTGGCAATGACAATGTTCTCCTTGATTAAATTAAACAGCTTTTTTTGTTCAGTACCCCACAAAAATGTTTTGCCCTTCCTCAACAGCTCTCTTAATGGTTCAACTTTGTGTGCAAAGTTTTTCACAAATTTTGCATAGTATTCCACCATGCCCATGAACGATCTCAATTTCTCTCTGTTATCGGGTTCTGTTACATTTAATATGGCGCTAAATCATGTTTAGGTTTAATACCCTCTTTGATAACCAAGATAATCCACCTCTTGAACTGCAAAAACACATTTGTCTTTACGTAAAGTCAAACCAGCAGTAGACAAACAAGACAGAACTTTATCCAAAATGGAATTATGATCACCAACATCGAGACCCTAAATCAAAATATCGTCTTGGAAAAATACCACACGATCAATACCCTTCAAGATCTCCATAATT
The DNA here is from genome assembly GCF_964263255.1 of Lissotriton vulgaris. Taxonomy (NCBI): domain Eukaryota; kingdom Metazoa; phylum Chordata; class Amphibia; order Caudata; family Salamandridae; genus Lissotriton; species Lissotriton vulgaris. The sequence goes on from NW_028246706.1 coordinate 642,006, forward strand.
ATTCATTGGAAGGCGCTAGCCGCAGAGCATAATCCAAACGGAAGTCTATTGAATTGGTGTGTGCCTTCAAACGTTATGAAGGAAGTATACTCCTTTGAGTTGGGGTGAAGTTTGATTTTGTGATACACGCTGCGTAGATCTAGTTTTGAGAAGATTTTACCACCAGCCAGGCTCAACATAATCTCATTGATGTTAGGGAGTGCAAAGTTGTCCATTATAACAGCTTTGTTTAAACTCCTCATGTCCACACAGAAGCGAAAGGAACCATCTTGTTTTTGAGTGATAACTACCGGAGATAACCACTCCGCAGCTTCCACAGTTTCAATAATGCCATCATCGAGCATTTGTTTGATGATGTCCTTGACTTGAGCTCTAGCGGACAAAGGTATCTTTCTTACTACATGTTTTACAGGTACAACACAGTACTGCGTTTTATTACATGTTGGAAACCGACAGCTTCTCCTAATACAGCATTAAACACCTTTTCATGAGTTGATAAAATGCTTTGGAGGTCACGATTTTCATAGTTAATGCACATTACGGGTGGGTCAGCTCTAGGATCAACTCTAATATTCAGATCGTATTGATGAAGCCACCCCAAAATGGCAGAACCATGAGGGGAAACATATATCTTGCCATGAGTAAATCTCTTTTCAAAGGTGATTCGGGCCTCAAAGTAGCCTAAAACACCAATGTCAGCACCCTGGTAATCCTTTAAAATAACGAAGCTATTAAGTTAGCACTTTTGCAAGAAGTATTATACAAACGTTTTAGGATTATGGTATACAACGAACCAGTGTCTACCATAAGGGACACTATTTGTCCATTGATATCAAAATCCGCCCTTGGACGTGACAAACACTTGTCTTTACCAATGTTGGGGGTTTGGTCTGAGCTAATCATCATAATTGACACCTCGTCATCTTCCTCATCCTCTATCATAGCAATATTTTTACTGGATGTTGTCTTACACATGTGAGCATAGTGCCCCTTTTTCCTACACTTCAAACATTCCTTGTCTAATGCAAAACAATTTTTCGAATCAGCCAAGTGGAAGGTACTACCACATCTATGACATGAACGTGTGTTACGTTTTTGCCAAAGTGAAGTAGGCGGTCTAGTCATGGTGTTTTTTCCACCAGGTGCCATGCTTTTGAATTGTTTTCCACATATGGGATTCACAACCTCACTACTAGTAGATTGTAACGCAGCTACTTCTGAATTCTTATCTTGTTGTATAATTTTTAACTTTCTTATACACTTGTCACTTTCTTCTAATACTTTAGCAATAGTGATACCCTTTTTCAGGAATGGATTGCTAGCAGCCCATAGTCTTTCTTGGGTTTTCTTACTATAACAATGCACAATTAATTGTTCTCTGATCATGTCATCCTGCATGGTACCGAACTGACATTTGATAAATAATTCTCTTAGTCTAGACACAAATTCATCATTAGTTTCATTAGGATTTTGTGGTTGGGTATAAAATGTGTGTCTTCGCATGACTACATTTTCTTGTTTAGCAAATCTAGTACGTAATCTAATTAAGGCATCTTTATAAACATCATCTACTTTATGGGGTGAAACAGGAAGGTATTTTAAAATTATTTGTGCCTCTTTTCCCAAAGCACCCAACAAAAGAGCTTTTTTACGAACAGCAGAAAATTTTGAGCCATCCAGAGCTACCAGGTAATTTTCAAAAGAATCACACCAATCATCCCAGTCCATTAAAGGTTCACCTGGAGACATTAAAAACGGAGGTGGTGCAGAAATAGAATTGTTAACACATTATGGGGAAGAGTGAATGAGGAAAGACAAATGACTAAGTGAAAAGAGAGGTGTGAGTATCACCGGTGACGCTGTTGCACCGCTACACAAATGGATTGATGAGAAATGTGTCACCTTTGGAGACAAAGTAAGATGAACAATATGATGCACGATGAATTATTGTGTGTGTGTCACAGTTGTAGCAACGATGCACACATTTAAACCATATGACACACGATGAATTAATGTGTGTGTGTCACAGTTGTAGCAACGATGCACACATTTAAACCATATGACACACAATGAATTAATGTGTGTGGCATATGGTTTAAATGTGTACATTGTTGCTACAACTGTGACACACACTTATTAATTCATCGTGCATCATATTGTTGATCTTACTTTGTCTCCACAGGTGACACATTTCTCATCAATCCATTTGTGTATCTGTGCAACAGCGTCACCGGTGATACACACACCTCTCTTTTAACTTAGTCATTTGTCTTGGGGCTCAAAGCATAATAGAGAATTACTGCCACAAGCAGGCAGCCCTATGGGCCAGCACGAAACAAGGGAGCAGAAAAGTAGAAACAACAATAGGCTTTTGCGATTGCTTAATAATCGAATTAAGGAATCACAAAAGCCTACATTGATGCATGTGCCCCTTTAAGTCTATGCATAGGGGATCACATTATGAGCAAATCTGAGACTAGGCTTGGCCCAGTATTAAGGTATTATTCTAATCATAATTATGAAATTATTGAGTGAGACTAAGGATTATGGAATCAACTCTAGTACTTAATAAGATTCAGGCCTGCAGAAATTCTGCAATCCACACCACCGCTCATCCCTCTGTAAATGAGGTATGGAAAAGAAGAACAAAAACTTTGATCAATATTCAGCACCTTTTGCCTCACCTCGCGGCCCAGCGGACCCACATGACAAGGAGGGCCACAAAAAGTCCCACTGTTGTTATACAAAATAACTTGAGAGGAAAGACTAATGCTGACCTGGAGCACAACTTGCAATCTTCCCTGCAGGCTACTCTTTTTGTCTTTGTCCTGGCAAAGGTCACCCCACTGAGAGTGGACCTTTGACGCCGCTCTATGGGCATCAAAACTGTTTGTACTCACCTCGATGCATGAGCAACCTTGGCCGATGCCTGGTTGGAGCTGGCACATGCAGCTACAGAGGGGTCTGGTCCTGGTCCCCCCCCACACCCCCCTCTCCCCCCGGCCGTCACCTACCCAGTCAGACATCTGACATGGTTTCCTTGTTTCACCCGTTGTGTATTCCCTCCCTCCCCCTCCCCCTGTGACTCTGATTTAAGTGATGTAACTATGTAACCTGTAACTCGCTGTAACTCATGTAAAGCGCTCCGATACCTCCGGGTCTAGCCATCGCTATATAAAACTTTTCAAATTCATACTAATATAATAAAGAGAGAGCCCAAACCTTTGAGGCGGGTAATCTCAGGAACCACAGCACCAATCACAACACCCAATACAGCGTTGGAAAGGGCAGTTGCAGCAGAAGGACAAAGGCTATGCAGAAGCCCACCATATACATTTAAAAGGTAAAAGAACCGTGCCAGCAAAGTAGTCCCTTGTGGGCGTGTCTGCGTTGTGCTGTGGGCGTGTGCTGGGGGCGTGACAAGCGATGGGGGCGTGTGGTACGTTCCGCCCTTCATGCCATGTCTCATATCATGTGCTAATCCCACCCTGCTCCCTTTAAATACCCCTGCACCCCATAATCATAACCCACCCTTACTCCTTAAAATACCCCACCACCCTTAAACACTAACCCATCTTAATCCTATAAATATACCCTGTACCCCAAAACCCAAACCTATCCCTAAACCCTAAAAATACCCCTGTACTCCAAAACCCAAACCTACCCCTGAACCCTATAAATACCCCTGTACCTCAAAACTCAAACCTACCCCTGAACCCTAAAAATACCCCCATACCCCAAAACCCAAACCTAGCCCTGAACCCTAAAAATACCACTGTACCGCAAAACCCAAACCTACCCCTGAACCCTAAAATACCCCTGTACCCCAAAACCCAAACCTAGCCCTGAACCCTTAAAATACCCCTGTACCCCTGTACCCCAAAACCCAAACCTACCCCTGAACCCTAAAAATACCCCTGTACCCCAAAACCCAAACCTAGCCCTGAACCCTAAAAATAACCCTGTACCCCAAAACCCAAACATACCCGAACCCTAAAATACCCCTGTACCCCAAAACCCAAACCTACCCCTGAACCCTTAAAATACCCCTATACCCCAAAACCCGAAACTAGCCCTGAACCCTAAAAATACCCCTGTACCCCAAAACCCATACCTATCCCTAAAACTACCCCTGTACCCCATAACCCAAAACTATATCTGAACCCTTAAAATACCCAAACACCCCAAAACATATACCTCAGTACCCCAAAACATATACCCCCATACTCATACTTACCTTATCCAAACATTTAAAAAATACATGCTTTTACCATTCATGCATTTACAACGAATTTCGTTGTACATGTATGCGTGGTAAAAGCATATAAAATGTAATGCCATGCGTTATAATGGCATTGCGGAGTCAGGGTACTTTCGTAATGTTGCAGATTAATGGGTGTTTACTCTCCCCCGGTAAGTACATTGGTGGCACGGCGGTCCACATCTCCAGCAACATACTCATATTTTTTCACCACCCATTTGAAAAATGCACAGGTCTCTCTCGTTGATGGCCAGCACCGAGATACACTTTTAGACACAACTCCCACCACAAGTTCTAGAATTGCGAACTTTAGAGCTGGGGAGCTACATTCGAATCTCGGCATCAGCTCAACATCCTGTGATTCCAGGCAAATCGCTGTGTCTTTCCGTGCCTACCACAAATGAATGTGTTCTTCTGTAATGTAAATTGTGCTCATGCCATGTTGTCGAGTTCGCGCTATATAATATTGCAAGGAAAAATAAAGTAGGGAAACTCGAGTTCACACACTACTGAACGTGCACTCTTAAGTGCATCAGCAGTGCACTGTGAATCGGAGCATTTCACAGGCCTGTCACAGATAAGAAATGCTATCAAAACGAAATCCTACAAAACAATATACTACTGGCCGGCAGCAATTCATACCCGGACAACGTCGGGACGGGCTGCTAGTAAATAAATAAAGTTAACCAACATGAAGACTATACGGCACTAAAAATAATACAAATATTCATTGGGCAAAACAAATTTAAGGTGTATTAGAACATTGGAATGTTGGGAGCTCCATTGCAGACAATGGAGTGCTCCCTGCTTTTACGGGCCGGTAAAGGCCCGCAGAGCAACATTCCAATGTTCTACAAAGGCTTCTCAAAGTTCGGCTCGGGCCTTCAATGATTCAGTGGCACTTTAATAGCCGGTATAGCCCGCTACAGCGGGCTATAAGGCTATATTAAAACCAGATGTTTTGGTGTCTTGATATTGAGGAGTAGTGACTGGAATGGTAATTTTATACAGTAGAGGTTTATCGTATAATTATTTCTTTTAGAGACTCACTACTTGGGAAAGATCTTTTTGATTTTGTAAATGATGGTCTTCTATTGGCTCTAGGATTACTCCAGTCTTATGTTTTCTTCCAGACCTTTGCCAATTCGAGGTCAACAGGCTGGTAGAGCTCTATCACCTGATATCGACTCAGAGCGAGCAGACAATTTCCAGCCCTTATGACTGCAAAGGGATTTGCAGTTCTATCTTTGCTTGCTGCTGATAACTGATGCCTGGCTCATGTTTCTTTTTCAACTTCATCCTATTATAAAGACTTAAATGGTAGACCCTTGAGAGCAAACAGGGCCCAACTTCAGTATCCAGGAACAAGAGGGCTACCAGCAGGTGCCCCTGAGGAGGTCTTCACTCTCAACCCTTCTCCAAATAAGATGTCCATTAATGAGGGGGCAGGCACTCCCTCCAGATTAACAGTTGATAGAGAAATATTTGTGGTGTCCTAGAATATGGCTAGCACTCATCAAAACATATGTATTGAAGGATGGCTTAATAGTATAGAGCAATATGATATTTAATTTCAGAAGACTTGATACTGTGATTTCCATTTTGGATACATTTTATACCTTCAATCTGCCTCCGGACAGGCAAAACATGTTTTGATCACTTGGCTAGCAGTAAAACTAACCTTGGAAGCAGTAGTTACTTTACTAGAAGTGATGTTTACATGTGTGGGTGCTAGTACTGCTGCACCAAGTCTTCTCGGGTTTCTTTACTGCTCCTAGAGCGAATCACGAGACCTCACAGCTGAGCGGTGCGGAGCAGAGGAGGAGCACATGAGCCTCACAGAGCCTCATAGAGATTAACCGCCCTCCGCCCGCCCGTAACCCCCCCTAACCCCACAAAACACCGCTAACAAGCAAACACCCGCGGGGGCCCTTGCGGCTGACGAGCGGGGTCAGGGCTCAGCCAGGTAATCGGCGGCGGGAGCTAGCGGAGGGCTTCAGAGCCTCGACTCCACCTGACCCAGCCGTCCGAAGCAGAGGCGGCTGACTGGATACTGTGGGTGTGGTCCCTCGCTAGCTAGCTGTTTTCCTTTCCTCGCCCCACCGGGCTCGATCTGACAAGGCCGAGGGGCCGAGGCTTGTCCTGCATTTGCCTTGCCCTATTTTCTTGCCCCAAGAACGCCTCGAGATTGCTTGTGCCTGGTAGCTGGCTGCCAGGCTCAGCACAGAGACCTGAGTACTGCTGGTGGGGAATGTAGCTCCACGGGCAGACTAAATTGGACTATTTCAGGTAATAAACCGCGAAAACGGTGTGAAGGGCGACCGGCCTACCTGGAAACATCAGATAAAGGAAAAGGGAAAAAAGGACAAAGGAAGGAAATTCCAACTGGGTGAACAATTTCTTTTTTTTTTGCTTCTTCTCCTTTTCCCTTGTGTGGAGAGGCCTACTAGTTGCCGCAGCGGTGCAACTAAATCAAATTTCGCCAGCCATAGCCACCGCAATTGAAGCCTCATCTCAAACCCAAGCTACCGCCACAAACAGAGCCATAACTACAGACGGTCCTGCAGCCCTATCACAGATACACTAAGTGAAATCTTTTAACGACTGCTCTAAATCGCTTCCCCCGAGGTACAGTCCACCAAGAGAAACTGCTACCCTTACAGCTCAGCAAGGGTCCTCAATCATTAAGCCACCAGGAGGCCATACCCCTTCCTTCAAGGATGGAAACTATTGCATAGAATATTTCACCAACGCCGAGCCAAAGCAATGGAAACAAGCATTTGCAATGCAATAGGTCTCGCATTATTTAAGTTTGAGCTATTAGCATTGTAAATGGCAATTGTTTTTTGCTTTGTGCTATAGTTTTTTTTTACATAAAAAGCTACATATAAAATATGTTTTATTAAACTTATTTATGCAGTATCTAAATTTTGTTTGCATAAAAGAGTACAATAATATCTTAGTAAAAAAGTCAAATATGTTAATGGTAATTCACCAAATGTTCATTTATGTGTTGGTTTTGAAAATAGCTAAATTAATAGCTTTGTCATTTACAATGCCAATAGTTATAACTTTCGCAAATGTGACACCTATAGCATTTGTAATGCAACATTTGTATTTACGTGACTTAGATGTATTGATATTACAAATAACAATGGCTTTTAATTTTTTTAACACTTAATAAAAGTGATTGTAATTTATAATGGCAATAGCTTAAACTTTTGTAAATAACTTTTGTGAAGATTATGTTCAGTGTATTTTATTGTAACGAAATCCAAGAACAGAAGTGAAATATTAACATCTTTTTGTGACATTTGTAATAAAGCTCGAAACATTGAGAGAACATATTTGTGCTGTGGTGGTGCTGAGTGATGCTGTGGTGGTGCTGAATGGGGCTGTGGTGATGCTGAGTGATGCTGTGGTGGTGCTGAGTGGTGCTATGGTGGTGCTGTGGTGGTGCTGTGGTGGTGCTGTGGTGGTGCTGAGTGATGCTGAGTGATGCTGTGGTGGTGCTGAGTGGTGCTGTGGTGGTTCTGAGTGGTGCTGTGGTGGTTCTGAGTGATAATGTGGTGGTGCTGAGTGACTGTACTCACTGTCACTCTGCACTCACTGTCACTCTGCACGCACTCTGCACTCACTGTCACTCTGCACGCACTCTGCACTCACTGTCACTCTGCACACACTCTGCACTCACTGTCACTCTGCACTCACTGTCACTCTGCACTCACTGTCACTCTACACTCACTGTCACTCTACACTCACTGTCACTCTGCACTCACTGTCACTCTGCACTCACTCTGCACTCACTGTCACTCTGCACTCACTGTCACTCTGCACACACTCTGCACTCACTGTCACTCTGCACGCACTGTCACTCTGCACGCACTCTGCACTCACTGTCACTCTGCACACACTCTGCACTCACTGTCACTCTGCACTCACTGTCACTCTGTACTCACTGTCACTCTGCACTCACTGTCACTCTGCACTCACTGTCACTCTGCACTCACTGTCACTCCGCACTCACTGTCACTCCGCACTCACTGTCACTCCGCACTCACTGTCACTCCGCACTCACTGTCACTCCGCACTCACTGTCACTCTGCACTCACTGTCACTCTGCACTCTGCACTCACCCTGCACTCTGCACTCACCCTGCACGCACTGTCACTCTGCACGCACTCTGCACTCACTGTCACTCTGCACGCACTCTTCACTCACTGTTTCTGCACGCACTCTGCACTCACTGTCACTCTGCACTCACTGTCACTCTGCACTCACTGTCACTCCGCACTCACTGTCACTCCGCACTCACTGTCACTCCGCACTCACTGTCACTCCGCACTCACTGTCACTCCGCACTCACTGTCACTCCGCACTCACTGTCACTCTGCACTCACTGTCACTCCGCACTCACTGTCACTCTGCACTCACTGTCACTCTGCACTCACTGTCACTCTGCACTCACCCTGCACTCACTCTGCACTCACTGTCACTCTGCACTCACTGTCACTCCGCACTCACTGTCACTCTGCACTCACTGTCACTCTGCACTCACTGTCACTCCGCACTCACTGTCACTCGACTCACTGTCACTCCGCACTCACTGTCACTCTGCACTCACTGTCACTCTGCACTCACTGTCACTCTGCACTCACTGTCACTCCGCACTCACTGTCACTCTGCACTCACTCTGCACTCACTCTGCACTCACTGTCACTCCGCACTCACTGTCACTCTGCACTCACTCTGCACTCACTGTCACTCCGCACTCACTGTCACTCCGCACTCACTGTCACTCCGCACTCACTGTCACTCCGCACTCACTCTGCACTCACTGTCACTCTGCACTCACTGTCACTCTGCACTCACTGTCACTCTGCACTCACCCTGCACTCTGCACTCACTCTGCACTCACTGTCACTCTGCACTCACTGTCACTCTGCACGCACTCTGCACTCACTGTCACTCTGCACGCACTCTGCACTCACTGTTTCTGCACGCACTCTGCACTCACGGTCACTCTGCACTCACTGTCACTCTGCACTCACTGTCACTCTGCACTCACTGTCACTCTGCACTCACTGTCACTCTGCACTCACTGTCACTCCGCACTCACTGTCACTCCGCACTCACTGTCACTCCGCACTCACTGTCACTCCGCACTCACTGTCACTCCGCACTCACTGTCACTCCGCACTCACTGTCACTCTGCACTCACTCTGCACTCACTCTGCACTCACTGTCACTCCGCACTCACTGTCACTCTGCACTCACTCTGCACTCACTGTCACTCTGCACGCACTCTGCACTCACTCTGCACGCACTCTGCACTTACTGTCACTCTGCACTCTGCATTTGTCTGCTGCAAGGAGTCACCATACTTCTTTTCAAAGATTAGCGTGCGATACAATCAGCAACAAAAAAAAACCTCGAGCAGGCGGACATCTGCTGTCTGGCTGGCGCTAGAAAAGAGAAGGCGAGTGAGACGGGCACTGATAAAAGAGGGACGAAAGATGAGCCAAATACACCAACGGGAATTTCTAGTTTTGTTCTATATAAAGGGCGCTGGAGGTTCCCCTAAAGACCATCCTGCCTGCTGAATGGATGGATGCGTTCTGTAACTAATACCTTCAACAAGGTGAAAGGAAAAGTAAAACGTGCCCCTGGCGTTTTCAGGAACTAAGGCGGAGAACGTTCAAGTTCATCATCCAATGAATCATAACAGCGCTGGAAGTCCGCACTGGAAAGTCTTAAAAAGGCTGACAAATACACAGAACACTAATTAAATATAATGAAATGAGAACAAACTCCAAGTTGTCGTCCTCCTGCTGGGCTCTCACCTCCCTATACCACGCAAACACCAAACTGCCCATCCCCCTGCTCAAGCCGCCGGCCTCTCCTTGGAACAAGCATGGCGCGTGCTGCAGTCCGCCGCCGGCCTGCGACCAGGAAGTCAGGCAGGCCGGGCGGGACAACCGGAAACAGGAAGTAGGAGGGCGGGAGCCTACCACGCCTCCCACGGAAGAGCCGCGATTGTTTTGAGCACCGGAGCAGGCAGGAGCCTACCCTGCGCCCCGGTGCCGAAGAAGGAAGGAAGAGTCCTGCTGCCGGTGAGAGCCGAGGAAGCCCGCGATTGTTTTGAGCACCGGAGCAGGCAGGAGCCTACCCTGCGCCCCGGTGCCGAAGAAGGAAGGAAGAGTCCTGCTGCCGGTGAGAGCCGAGGAAGCCGGTGAGTTGGGCTTCTCCTTGTTGGGGGGGGGCGTGTGTGTGTGTGTGTGTGTGTGTGTGCGCGCGCGCGCGTGCGGCGACGGGCTGTGCATGTGTGTGAGCGTGCGTGTGTGTGTGTGTGTGTGTGTGTGTGTCTGTGTCTTGGAGTCTGTGTGTATGCGTGTGTGTGTGTGTGTGACTGTGGGGGGTTGCCTGTCTGGGTGCCTGCGTGTAAGTGTAAATGCGTGTGCATGCATGCGGCAGCGGTGAGAGGCGAGAGGCGGCCGCGAGCTGCTACCAAGGAACCTGAGGTACGGAGCTCACCCACTAACCGCGTACTGCAAGAGGCATCGCAGAAAATCCCTGGGGCTCTGAGGATCACGGTATCAGCAGTGGCAGCAGAGATAGTAGCGGGAGGCAGAGGGCAAGCACGAGATCATCACTGGTGCCGGAAGCCGAGACCGGAAGTCGCCGGTCAGACCTGGGTGTCCCTACAATCCTGCCTGCGCTGGTGAGCGGACTCGCGGCGTGAGGGCTGCGCACCCGGGGGAGCCCTGCCCCGCCGAGAGATTGCGGAGACAGGATCCCGGCTGATGGCGAAATAGCGGTGAGGATGGCCCTGGCTGGGGTAGCGGAGTGATCGCCTGGTGTGTGGGTTAGGGTGGTCGAACATTGCGGAGGATCACCCCCCCTGTTTTGAGTGTCGATGGCCGGATGTGCGAGCAGGCGCTGGGGCGCGTGTGCTGCGACTCCCGTCGACACAGCACCTTCCCGGACCGGACCTTCCCCTGAGGCAGGAACCCTGAGACGGGCGGCTCGAGCTGAGGCAGGCTTGGTCTAGGAGCTGCCCCGACGCCCTGAAGACTGCCACCGCCATTCATGCACACACCGGGACAGCCTCTGTTGCTTTGCTGCCTGGGCTGCGCCGGGAGTTGGAGGTGTGGCGCCGCCGCCCGGGGAGTTGCTGGCGTGATCCCTGAGGCAGGCAGGCATGCGTTAAAGACACATGATATTCTATTTATTTCGTGTTGAAAAGTGACCCTGTATTTAAAATGTGCTCTGTGCTGTTTGATTGCACGCAGTCGGACGGCTGTATTTAAAATGTGCTCTTTGCTGTTTGATTGCTTCGTGTCAAGTGAATGTGTGCCTTGTGCCCCATATTTCGTGTTCAGAACAAACACACTCTAGTCTGAGACGAGAAACAAAACGGTCTAACACGGGAAACGAAAGTGAAACAACGATCACACCAAGAAAGAAACATTGTCGGTTAAGGCAAGCTCACACAAAGAAAAAGAAACATTGTAAAAGAAACTGAAGGCTGAAGGCAGAAAGCTCGTGCACGCAGCTCAATCCAGCCAAGGATAAGCTCGTGACAGTTTCTTGTCCCTCATTCCCCCGTGTCAGCTAGCTATAAGTCTCCAGCCTGGACGCATCCTTCGGATGCTATTTCCAGGCGAGACCTAAAAAGGAAGGACCAAAAACCCAAGTCACACAGGCTAAGTCAAAAATCAATCAAAACAACTGAAGAGCTAACGACAACGCATGACGTATCTTGCATGCCCTCTTATGGTGCAGAGTCTAATCTTAATCAGAACAAGACAAATCACTCGACCTCGGAGGTCTTGGTAGCTTTAAAGTCTATCAAAGGCACAGTCAGTGTAACAACACTAACACCAAAACATAAACACACATCAAGAGCTAGGGCACACACGAACAGCAAAAGGGCCAGCTACAAGAGCAGTAGAAGTATCTCAGAAATCAAAAGGAAAAAAATCAATAACAGATTACTTTAAAAAAAAATCTCCCCAGTCAGTGCACTTCGACTTCTTAGACACACCCAGGAAAAAGGAACCCGACAGAGGCTCGGTAGTCACCCCTGCCCCCATAGTTGATATAATATCGCATATAACCCCGTCTCCTAGAACTAATAGTAATTACATTCAGGCGCTCCAATAATCAATAAACAGTACAGTAATAGACATATCCCCTGGAAGCTTTCCGGATAGTTTGCTGGCAGACATTGATCAATCACCTACAATGATGGAAACAGACCAAAGAGGTGAAAACTGCATCTGCCTCATAACTAGTCCCTCACCCGCCACCAATTGTCAGTTTAAAGCACAACCCCATCTCAAACCAAACTGCATAACCACAACTGCTCAGATCCACTGCCCAGGGGACAAAAGAACAGGATGCACAGGACAATATGGCACAGTAAGCTGTAACACTGGAATAACTGACCAAGCAGACCACAAAACTCAAAAAGGTAGCCCTGGGGGATCGGACACCAGTCAGGACCAACCTGGGGCTCTTCCTTGCAATAAGGTCAAGGACAATGATACTATGACTTACACCACTACAGGTAAAATACCAGAGCAACACGAGCTCCAACTTTCAGCGGCCCAAAGCTCTAATTTGAGCGCGAGCATGGTTGATAGCCTAATACTATCGGCCACTAAAAAAATAAAAAATAACACAGAACAAGACTCTCTACTGGCCTCCATAAATGCCACCTTAGCCAACACAGTAAATGCCCTGACATGGCAAGCTGACAAATTGGAACTACAACTTGACCTATTTCAAACCTTGGCCATCTCGATATCAAAGATTGAGGTAAACGTCAGCTTGTTGCAGGAGAGGTTAAAAAAATTCTAAGGAAAAGAATCCCCTTGTGCATCACGCTCATGCCACCAGATTGCGGAGAAACTACGCACTATGCCTGACGTTCCTAATCTAATGATAAGTAAGTAGAACCATCGGCAGGCCTGATCAAAAACCTAAAGAGAAGGAAACCGGACAATTTGCAGAACGAGCAACTACTTCTCCGGAGGTAGCCAACAGGGAAACCCCACAGCCGGGTGCAATGCCATCAAAGAAAGCTCTTACAAAATCTTCATTGTACACCTTGGCAGGACCTGACTGCCAGGGGGACGCTCTACCCTCCGCATCACAAGAATTGGAAAAAGAAATCGCCAGGCTATCACAATAGAAAAATCCCAACCGCAGACAATAACTGGTCTTCTGTCCTATCAAAAAGAGCAAAAAAAAAGACTACAAAAGGCCAGAAACAAAGCAGTGAGGGAATGCTCTTCAAACCAGCTTTTAGTCAAACCAGTAAAATTAGACAGCAAATTGCTCAATGTATACCCATTGTTTAAAAGCAGTGGAAAAGTGAAGAATGCACCAAGATCTGCCCAAGCCCCTGGTACTCCATCCTACGCAACCTTGGTTTCGCCACCGGTTCTATCCAAACCAAATACTGTCTCTATCATGGTACAAAATCCAGTTACAGAACTCATTATACCAGGAACACACCAACCAGAAATACCCTCACTTATGCAAGACCAGAAGGAAACTCAGCATAGTAATAGTTGCAATAAGCTAAAAGATCTACAACTAGGTTAATTAACTGCTTCTCCATCTGTAATTACAGCAACATCGGCTCTCTTTTCACCCAAGAACAAACTAAGTTCCATTATGGTCCAAAGTCCAATGTAACGACCCTCAGCTCCTTCTACTCAGACGCAGAGGGCATTCCATCCCCCAGGACGGGCGGCGTTTCCTGCGACAAATAGCATGGATCCACAAAGACTATTGCCAGGGAGTGATCAAAATAGACTATTCACCAATGACCATCTTCTCTTCGCTCATCCTCATAACGAAGGTCAACTTAAAAAGAGCTCAGGTGAGGATCGACCATCTAAGCTGGCCCTCACCCCTTCGGAAGGCAGCCACGATGTATTGAATCGATCAAACATATTAAGATTGTTCCAGGCAACTCCCATTCAGTCAAAGATAACGTCGGAGGACATTCTGAGTGTGGAATTTAAATCAACCCCAGAGTGTCGCAATGGGAGGGAAGCCACATTCTTAACATTAAAAACAAACCTAAAGGCAGAAGAAGCATTAAACTGTAAGGCCATTTTAGAAGAATGGGGCATAGGAGTTTAAAAAAAATCCAAGCACCCAAATACCCAGCCCCACTAAAAAAGTTATTTGACTCAGCAAACCCAAATGCCCACCCCTATAGTATATTAAGGGGGACTGGACACTCATTTCGTCCCTTATGGACAGACAGTATACAAATCACTTGCACCTATTCATCAACAAGGAGCCTGACCAGGAAAACAGCAATAGGCCCCATTAGGGGAGAACAACAACCCAACAGGATTCAGGCACCCCTTTTCTCGTTTAGCGAAGCCACAGTTAATACCTAGCAGTGAGACGAGCACAGCAGAGCCACATCATTATATAAATCTTCTGTCATGTAAAGTTGCTGGGTTATCAAGACTTTTAAGCATAAACACAGCAAAATCACTACTTATGACATCGGACATTCTCAGTTTCCAAGAAACATGGACTCTAACTCCAATAACAATCGCCGGCTTCAGAGGGGTCCATCAAGTAGCAATAAAAAAAACATCTTTGGGAGGCTCTCCGGTGGCTTGTCAATATACCTTAATCTTAACATGAAACTAACAACACATCCAATTCCGGCTCAAGATAAGATGCTTCAAGCACTCGCACTGCATAGCTCCAAGACATCTGCACAGCAAATTAAGATCCTTCTGATCAACGTTTATTTCAATAGCTTTGGCCCATCACGAGCAACAAGGCTAAGCCAGCTGAGTGATAATTTGGATCAAATTCTCTGCGATCACGCTAATCATGAAATAATAATCAGCTGAGATTTCAATTTGAGACACCTAGGAATATTTGACAACGTTAGTCCACCTTCAAATCCCCTAAGTACTCAAATAAATAAAACCTTAAGTAAACACGGGCTAAAATCTGCACAGTCCACAGCTAATAACTTTGAAGTACCAACTCAGACTATAAAAACCTTTAGGGGGATAAGCACTATTGTCTACGTGTTTGCCTCTGAATAACTCATGATCGATCTTGTGAGCTTCGATGTACATCCTACAAACGACAGAGACCACCTTCCTCTTCGCACATTTAATCTTCACTTACCTAAATGTAAAAGTCATAAGGCTTTGGGCACCTCTTCTAACGATGAATCAGTACACCTAATTCGGAGAATAAAATGGGGACATGTCAACCTTCGGGAACTAGCATTATGGAAAGCCAACACAGGACAGTCCCTGCAGGCCCAAAGTGGTGAATACTTACTAAAGCATTGGGGATCTATAACCAGGGGCATCCACGAAAAAATGAACTCACGCACAAGTCGAGGATGCCACCAGTTAAAATCCTCGAACAAGAATCAACTTATATTGACTAGCTCCCAGTGCATCCGGAAGTTGACGAGGGCACGTAAGATAACTCGGAATGAACAAGCCAACGCCGTGCTGTTATTGGAACTTCAAGTCACAAGAAAACAACATAAACAATTGATTTGGCAAGAGAAAAACAAGCAGAGGGAAACAGACTGGCTATATATCTACTCTATAATGAGCCAGCATAACCAGGCCGATTTATGGAGGCATATCAAAACCAAAACACGACTGAAAGTTGCACGGAGCAACACCATCAATGAAGCCCTGTGGTCCTCGCACGTAAAAAACTATACATAGTTGAACATTCTATAATTATCCTGTTTGAACATGTAGAGTCTACTGATGACACAAAACACTGTGTCTCCATATATACAAATAACAGCATTCAAAAAGCACTACGCAAAATAAGAGCCTCAGGTGCACCTGGCCCAAATTGTCTTCCGGCTCAACTATTTAAAAAAGATTTCGCCTTATGGCCTGCAATACTCTCCCCATTGTTCACCACCTGTGCCAAGTTCCATCAAGTACCCGACAGTTGGAGAGGTTCAATATTACACCCAATATTTAAAAAGGGGGACAGACAGAATCCTATTAACTACCGTCTAATAGCCCTATTGGATATTGAGGCCAAGATCTACGCAGCAACACTTCTAAATGAGTTGGAGACTTGGGCAACAAATGAAATTATTCCATTCTGCCAAACAGGCTTTCGACCCAACTCCCCCACACTAGACAACATAATTACCCTATCTTATCTTGCCCACCAGGAAATTAGATGGAAATCTTCAGTCCTTTATGCATGCTTTGTGGACTATTCTTCAGCATTTCACCTAGTGGACAGAGGTATCTTATGGAGAAAACTCCAGGTGTGGGGAATTCCAAGCAGTCTGCTTGATGCCATCATTGCCTTATATTTCTCCACTTGGGTGAGAGTCAAGCTGTCAGATACTGCGCTGACCAGGAAGATCCCCACCAACCAAGGGCTAAAACAAGTGTGCATCCTTGCACCAATGTTGTTTAATCTATACACGGCGGACATGTCCAGGGCTCTCAACAATGCAAACTTAATCCCTCCAAAAATTGGCAAAACTAAGATCACAATACTGCAGTACGCGGGCGACATAGTTCTGTTAGACAATACAAAAATAGGTCTACAGAGAGCATTACATTCATTGCACCAATACAACAAAGCAAACAAAATGGTAGTAAACACTTCAATTTCCGTATTCTTTCAAGAGGCCTTAGGCACAGTTGGAATATTAGAAAATTTAAAATTGGCATTGCAATCGGTTTGTGGATTTGGGCAAAAGTGAGAATAAAATGGTTTAAGTGAAATTGAAACTATGGAGAAAAAACTGGAACATAAAGGAGAAATGGTTAAAACATTTTGGAAAAACATGCACGCCAGGGGCGGCATGATGCTGTGCGATTGGTTCCTTGGGGCTAGATGTAGTCCCATCCCATAAAAGCTCATTGTAACTGATGGCAGTGGGGCAGGCCTAAACCTCTCTGCACGCAAATGGAACTAAGGAATGATAAATGTGGGACAATTAAAGAAACATGATAAAGAGGTGTGCATCCCTTCACCAATTGAAAATAGTAAACACTTCAAAAACAAAGGTGCTATCCTTTGGAAGGACGCAAAAACACTCAAGTAGCAACTGGTCATTGGGTCATCTAAAAATCTCAGGAGCCAAATCCTACAACTACTTGGGTACATGGTTCTCTGCAAATGGTGCACCAACAGCACACAAGTGCCACATAAAGGATAAGGTGGAACTGATAACAACTAGACTCTGCCAATTACATATAGCCCTTGAAAGTCCCACCTCAGCCCCAATCAGAAAAGTACTTGGGGCTGTATTACCATCTGCACTTACTTATGGCAGTGAGGCCTTCCCAGGCCAACTCACTAAAACCATCGAAAAACTACATCTAAAGGTCTATACAAGTGTTTAAATTGCTGCATTATATCAGAGGATCCTTGGTGCGACTTGAATTTGGCCTGGAGGGCCAAATTCAAGTCGCACCAAGGGTGCCTGGCCTCATCAGGGTGCCTGGCCTCGCCAGATGAATCTAGGGTGAGGCCAGGCACCCTGAAATTTATTCTGCAAAATATATTCAAGGTCAATAATAACCCGTGGTCCACCTACCTAAAAACGGCGGCAGCCACTATTCTCATCGACCTGTCTGTCTTGAATACCCCACTACTAACGCATACTGCAGTAAAAAGCATATTGAAGAAACAGATCACATTCCTCTCGAAGTCTACGTCTTAAAAAACATTAAGTCCACCCGCCACAAAAGGCACTGGCACTATCATACAATAACGATAGCCAAGTTGGCCTTCAGGCCCAATCATACCTCAATTGCACAATTGGAAAAGCCTGCCTGACCCAAATCCTGGCAGCAAGGATGTTGCCTTGACACATTAAAGACTTCAACCCTAACTGGCCAATGCTTTCCAAGATAGTCAAGTGTAGACTTTGTTGCTACAAAACCGAAACCTTCTTACATCTACTCTGAAGTTGCCCGACGTTGCTCGTGCCCCGGCGAACATTATTAAAGCCGCTCTTTTTAACCCATGGTATAAGAACATGTAATAACGCAATGAACTGGATTTTTAGTACCATGGTTCCCCTTGAACTGGCAAGAATAGGCACATTTTTCAAAGCTGTGCAGGACCTTCTCAAAAAAACACAATTAAGCAAAGAGATGTTAGTGGATTGACATATTTTAGCTTTGGCACTTCAGACATTAAGCATAGTAATGTTAGACTTCCTTGCACTTGAGCCTTAACATCTGTAATGCATTTATTTTACTTTGCGGTTGATTTTTAAAAAATTATACTTTTTTGTTTTATTTCTTGTTTAAATAATTGAAACTAGCTTTCTTATAATAGTTTTTAAATACTCAAATATCTTAAATTTAAACTGTCTCATACCTTGAATGTTACATTTGGGCACCACGTGCCAGCCACTGCACGGATCCATCATTCTTCTTTTTTTCTTAGCCTAATATGCCTTTTTAATGTTTTATATTGTTTTGGTTTTAAGTAATCTACACAATAAACTTTGTACTACTAATACTACTACTACTCCTAGAGCGCAGGTGCATCCCCATGAGCTCGTTATCCCAAAAACTCAAGAAGAAGCCAATCAATAATAGAGGATTGAGACCACTACCTGGCATACCACCACACAGTTAGCCCAGATGCCCTGTGGTAGATGCAGTGCTTGATAAAACTGACTTTAGCTGTAGGTCTTTGCAGTACTCGAAAGCACTGGCGCAGCCAGTGCGGTGTATCTCTAAACACGCCTTTCAGGATATTAACAAGATAGGGCAAATAGCAGAAATCCAAAGCCATCGTTTTGGCAAGCACCTATAGTTTGTGTATGCAATTCAGATATCAAGCTTTGAAAAAAGAGCAGTTCGGGCTGGACTGTTACCATTAGGCGCAGGGTCAAGACTGATTTGCATATGGCTGGGTCCAAACTGGAATGGCATGATGAGCAAAAAAACAACGGATTTAGGACCAGATCTCTGTGCTGGGGTGAATGTATGACATTGTTCTGCATTCCGTCCATCAATTGTCCTTTTTTTGCATTTGAAAAAAGAGCTAGCATGTTGTTGCGAAATACACATGATCATAACAATTATCATTCTAGGGTTGCCATCTTTCTTGAAAAAATACCATCTTTTTTGTGAGTACAACAAATGTTTCAGTACTCCATCTGTTCACCTACTGTGAATTCTTTAAAGGAATTGTGTCAATCATGTTCGAAATTACACGAAGCCAAAATCACCATAGGGAGTGAAGTGGAGACCTTTTTCCACCCCACAAAAAGTATGGAGTCCAAATGGTGCATTTTCAATCCAATTCTTCTAGGGCATTGGCTAAAAACCCATCAATTTGCATGAAGAAGCCCCTGAAATAGTCTTGGACTTCACGGTCTTCACACTGAGACCAACTATCCACAGTCATTCCTGATGGGGCTCATCGACCAAGAAATATTTGGGGAATATTAGAGGAACAG
Organism: Lissotriton vulgaris; assembly: GCF_964263255.1. Taxonomy (NCBI): domain Eukaryota; kingdom Metazoa; phylum Chordata; class Amphibia; order Caudata; family Salamandridae; genus Lissotriton; species Lissotriton vulgaris. The sequence continues at coordinate 661,754 of NW_028246706.1, forward strand.
GACTTTTTACAACACGATTTCCCCCCAAAATTAGTTAAAAGCCCAATTAAAAAAAAAAACAGGCTGTGATTTTTTTATACCATTTCCTGCCATTCTGCTATCCTGTCACTTTCAAGTAGATTATCAGTCTCATGAATGTTACATGGAATTTGATTTACCAAATATTCCATGCTTGGATGGTGTTACCTCTCACACTTTTTGACTCCGTGGTGACATCTCATTATTAACCCCTTGCACACCACATTTCGCCTCTTTTATTTGGTGGGGAGGAGCTTGGGGGAGGATAAGGAGCGGAAACTAGTGAAATCAAACGGGGATCCTAGATCCCTATTTACTTTCGGTCGTGAACACCGCCTTCATTAGCCCTGAGACCATGGCTAGTAAGAGTAAACTCCTTATGTTGATACAATTTACAGGCTCCAAGAGCAGAGCCAAGCTACACTGAACTACAAGCTCAGCTGTCAAACCGAGGTCATATGCAGTGACAATCATATCATTAAGAGCTAGCAATATAGGGCATGAGAGCGCACCGAATGTGTCTTCTTGGCCTTGTTAAATCTCCCCAGCCGGCCAATAGGAAGCTAGCAGCTGTAGCATTGTTGCTGGCAAAAAGAAGAATGACTATCCACTGGGGTGGGAGAATAGTCTCCAAACTTGATATGTGGTTGAAAGATATGGCATACTGTAGAGGTCAATTAAACAATTAAGCTGAGGAACTCCCAGAGCCCTCGAGACCCAGAGATATATGGGGCCCATTTACTGCGTACCTGTCGACGACAACGGCTAAACCCTAACTGCTGTAACTGCCCTCTATTCTAATATAAATAGCATGGCTACACAACGGCAAGATACTAAATATGTGGTTTAGTGCAATGACTATCTAGTATGAAATGATTGGATAATACGGTGGAATTTAAATTATATTTGTTCTGTACACTTTGAAAAACCTAATAAATACATATAAAATATATATATATATATATATACACACACACACACACATATATATATATACATATACATATATATATATCATGAGAATCCACTAAGCAACAAGTATGTGGCTTCCATGAATAAGGAGATGATGCCAAAACATTAAAAATAGTTATCCCCAAATCACCATGAAGTATTACTAAAATACCAGTTTAAAACACTTTTTAAATTCACAAATTTTGCTACAAAATATCAGCTTGCCAATTTGATTTTTAAAAAGGTACATTCATACCACAAACACCAACGTTTTCTATTTGAGAAATAAAAAAACCACTAGCGTTTCCTTTTTAGAACTGAAATTATCAGGTTGTCGTTTTCATTTTGCCGTGGACACCCATCACATGCTCAGGTACCCACTCATCCTACAGTCGCCACCAACCGAACACTGTTTACAATGTGGCAGCAAAATAACCCATCTTGATAAAATATCAGCTGCTACCTTTGTAGGATTGCAAAACATGTTAAAGACATCTTGAACTACACCAAGGAACGCACAGTTCTTTGTTGTAATTTAAGGTGCATTTATGTTTAATGTTTCAGTCATTTAGTTTCAGAACTCCAATGAAAAGAAAAGGCTACCTGTATAAAAGATTGTGTAATTTTCAAAAAGGAAAATCAAATTGGGCAATGTCTTGTCAATGCGATGTGGATTGTGTCCTGTGGCACATTGACATCCAGCCTCCTAACAGGACAAGCATTTACAATGCAACGGTCTCGCCTTTGCAAAAGTTAGCGCTTTTGGCATTGTAAATGACAAATGTTTTATTTATGTGTTGGTTTTGGAAACAGATAAATAAATGGCATTGTCATGAGCAGTAGAGAGTGAGTAGTAGAGAGTGAGTAGTAGAGAGAGTAGTAGAGAGAGTAGTAGTGAGTAGTAGAGAGAGTAGTAGTGAGTAGTAGAGAGTGAGTAGAGAGTAGTAAGTGAGTAGTAGAGTGTGTAGTAGAGAGTAGTGAGTGTGTAGTAGAGAGTAGTGAGTGTGTAGTAGAGAGTAGTGAGTGTGTAGTAGAGTGTGTAGTAGAGAGTGTGTAGTAGAGAGTGTGTAGTAGAGAGTGTGTAGTAGAGAGTGTGTAGTAGAGTGAGCAGTAGAGACTAGTGAGTGTGTAGTAAAGTGGTGAGTGTGTAGTAGAGTGGTGAGTGTGTAGTAGAGTGGTGAGTGTAGTAGAGTGTGTAGTAGAGTGTGTAGGAGAATGTGTAGTAGGGAGTGTAGTAGAGTGTGTAGTAGAGAGTGTGTAGTAGAGAGTAGTGAGTGTGTAGTAGAGAGTGTGTAATACAGAATGTGAAGTAGAGAGATTGAAGTAGAGAGATTGAAGTAGAGAGATTGAGGTAGAGAGATTGAAGAAGAGAGTGTGGAGTAGAGAGTGTGGAGTAGAGAGTGGAGAGTCTGTAGTAGAGTGTAGTAGAAAGTAGTGAGTGTGTAGTAGAGTAGTAGAGAATGTGTAGTAGAGTAGTAGAGAGTAGTAGAGGGTGTGTAGTAGAGTGTGTAGTAGAGCGTGTGTGTAGCAGAGTGTGTAGTAGAGTGTAGTAGAGTGTAGTAGAGTGTGTAGTGTAGAGTGTGTAGTGTAGAGTGTGTAGTGTAGAGTGTGTAATGTAGAGTGTGTAATGTAGAGTGTGTAGTAGAGTGTGTAGTAGAGTGTGTAGTAGAGTGTGTAGTAGAGTGTGTAGTAAGTAGTGACTGTAGTAGATAGTGTGTAGTAAGTAGTGACTGTAGTAGATAGTGTGAAGTAGAGAGTGTCTAGTATAGAGTGTGTCGAAGAGAGTAGTGGCTGTAGTAGTGAGTGTGTAGTGAGTGTGTAGTAGAGTGTGTAGTAGAGAGTAGTGACTGTAGTAGAGAGTGTGTAGTAGTGTGTAGTAGAGAGTAGTGACTGTAGTAGAGTGTGTAGTACAGTGTGTAGTAGAGAGTAGTGACTGTAGTAGATAGTGTGTAGTAGAGAGTGTCTAGTATAGAGTGTGTCGAAGAGAGTAGTGGCTGTAGTAGTGAGTGTGTAGTAGAGAGTAGTGACTGTAGTAGAGAGTGTGTAGTAGTGTGTAGTAGAGAGTAGTGACTGTAGTAGAGTGTGTAGTACAGTGTGTAGTAGAGAGTAGCGACTGTAGTAGAGAGTGTGTAGTAGAGTGTGTAGTAGAGTGTGTAGTAGAGTGTGTAGTAGAGTGTGTAGTAGAGAGTAGAGTGCGTAGCAGAGAGTAGTGACTGTAGTAGAGAGTGTGTAGTAGAGTGTGTAGTAGAGAGTGTGTAGTAGAGTGTAGTAGAGAGTAGAGTGCGTAGCAGAGAGTAGTGACTGTAGTAGAGAGTGTGTAGCAGGAGTAGTGACTGTAGTAGAGAGTGTGTAGTAGAGAGTGTGTAGTAGAGAGTGTGTAGTAGAGAGTGTGCAGTGATTTGAGTTTTACATCAAATTAAAAACGGGAACGGAACAAACTCATCCTATACATTATTGTGGTAGGTGCCCACGCATATAGGGTTAAATGATGCGTTAGATGCCACAGGTCCCACCAACACGCTTCCTTTATGATAGGAGAATGCCCAACATCGCGGAGATTTGCTCTCTGTTCTTCCCGGATATTTGTATTTTCAAATGTATAATGTTATCCTGCTAAACGAAGACGATGCTCAAACTATAAAAGAAGAGGGTTTCACAGATATGTTAGTCCTTCCGGGCAAACGAAATGACCCAAAGAAAGATCAAGTGACAGTTTAGAGCTCCAAGTGAGTCTTAATAAAATCAGTGTCTGGAACGCATAGCATCAAAAAACGAGCGGGGCATCAAACTGCAGTGTCATTCAATCAAAGCTTCAAGGCTTCTGAGCGCTAGCCGAGAATTATTTTTTGTGAAGCACTAATCACTGTGGAAGGTGCCCCTGCTATCCCAGATGTGAGAAGTCAGTCTGATATGAAAATAAGCAGTATTTGGAATGAATGTATTTGGCAGGGGGAAGGTGGGGCGGCGCAAGACCGTACTGACGAGTGAACAGGAGCCATTTTGTACCGAGTGATTCTGCCTGTGTGCATGTAGACAAACCAGGCAGCAGCATGAGCATGTGATTCGGTAAAATAACAAGCATTTACAATGCAATGGTTTTGCCTTTGTTACAGTTAGAGCTATTGGCATTGCTCTTGACACTCTGAAGCTCCACTCTGCATTCTGAAGCTCCACTCTGCACTCTGAAGCTCCACTCTGCACTCTGAAGCTCCACTCTGCACTCTGAAGCTCCACTCTGCACTCTGAAGCTCCACTCTGCACTCTGAAGCTCCACTCTGCACTCTGAAGCTGCACTCTGAAGCTCCACTCTGAAGCTGCACTCTGAAGCTGCACTCTGAAGCTGCACTCTGAAGCTGCACTCTGAAGCTGCACTCTGAAGCTGCACTCTGAAGCTCCACTCTGAAGCTCCACTCTGAAGCTCCACTCTGAAGCTCCACTCTGAAGCTCCACTCTGAAGCTCCACTCTGAAGCTCCACTCTGAAGCTCCACTCTGAAGCTCCACTCTGAAGCTCCACTCTGCACTCTGAAGCTCCACTCTGAAGCTCCACTCTGCACTCTGAAGCTCCACTCTGAAGCTCCACTCTGCACTCTGAAGCTCCACTCTGAAGCTCCACTCTGAAGCTCCACTCTGAAGCTCCACTCTGAAGCTCCACTCTGCACTCTGAAGCTCCACTCGGAAGCTCCACTCTGCACTCTGAAGCTCCACTCGGAAGCTCCACTCTGCACTCTGAAGCTCCACTCTGAAGCTCCACTCTGAAGCTCCACTCTGAAGCTCCACTCTGAAGCTCCACTCTGAAGCTCCACTCTGCACTCTGAAGCTCCACTCGGAAGCTCCACTCTGCACTCTGAAGCTCCACTCGGAAGCTCCACTCTGCACTCTGAAGCTCCACTCGGAAGCTCCACTCTGCACTCTGAAGCTCCACTCTGAAGCTCCACTCTGAAGCTCCACTCTGAAGCTCCACTCTGCACTCTGAAGCTCCACTCTGAAGCTCCACTCTGCACTCTGAAGCTCCACTCTGAAGCTCCACTCTGAAGCTCCACTCTGCACTCTGAAGCTCCACTCTGAAGCTCCACTCTGAAGCTCCACTCTGAAGCTCCACTCTGAAGCTCCACTCTGAATCTGCACTCTGCACTCTGAAGCTCCACTCTGCACTCTGAAGCTCCACTCTGCACTCTGAAGCTCCACTCTGCACTCTGAAGCTCCACTCTGAAGCTCCACTCTGAAGCTCCACTCTGAAGCTCCACTCTGAAGCTCCACTCTGAAGCTCCACTCTGAAGCTCCACTCTGACTCTGCACTCTGAAGCTCCACTCTGAAGCTCCACTCTGCACTCTGAAGCTCCACTCTGAAGCTCCACTCTGCACTCTGAAGCTCCACTCTGAAGCTCCACTCTGAAGCTCCACTCTGAAGCTCCACTCTGAAGCTCCACTCTGAAGCTCCACTCTGAAGCTCCACTCTGCACTCTGAAGCTCCACTCTGAAGCTCCACTCTGCACTCTGAAGCTCCACTCTGAAGCTCCACTCTGCACTCTGAAGCTCCACTCTGAAGCTCCACTCTGAAGCTCCACTCTGCACTCTGAAGCTCCACTCTGAAGCTCCACTCTGAAGCTCCACTCTGAAGCTCCACTCTGCACTCTGAAGCTCCACTCTGAAGCTCCACTCTGAAGCTCCACTCTGAAGCTCCACTCTGAAGCTCCACTCTGAAGCTCCACTCTGAAGCTCAACTCTGAAGCTCAACTCTGAAGCTCAACTCTGAAGCTCAACTCTGAAGCTCAACTCTGAAGCTCAACTCTGAAGCTCAACTCTGAAGCTCAACTCTGAAGCTCAACTCTGAAGCTCAACTCTGAAGCTCAACTCTGAAGCTCAACTCTGCACTCTGAAGCTCAACTCTGAAGCTCAACTCTGCACTCTGAAGCTCCACTCTGAAGCTCCACTCTGAAGCTCCACTCTGCACTCTGAAGCTCCACTCTGAAGCTCCACTCTGAAGCTCCACTCTGAAGCTCCACTCTGAAGCTCCACTCTGAAGCTCAACTCTGAAGCTCAACTCTGCACTCTGAAGCTCCACTCTGAAGCTCCACTCTGAATCTGCACTCTGCACTCACTCTGAAGCTCCACTCTGCACTCACTCTGAAGCTCCACTCTGCACTCACTCTGAAGCTCCACTCTGAAGCTCCACTCTGCACTCACTCTGAAGCTCCACTCTGAAGCTCCACTCTGCACTCTGAAGCTGCACTCTGAAGCTCCACTCTGAAGCTCCACTCTGAAGCTCCACTCTGCACTCTGAAGCTCCACTCTGAAGCTCCACTCTGCACTCTGAAGCTCCACTCTGAAGCTCCACTCTGCACTCTGAAGCTCCACTCTGAAGCTCCACTCTGCACTCTGAAGCTCCACTCTGAAGCTCCACTCTGAAGCTCCACTCTGAAGCTCCACTCTGAAGCTCCACTCTGAAGCTCCACTCTGAAGCGCCACTCTGAAGCTCCACTCTGCACTCTGAAGCTCCACTCTGAAGCTCCACTCTGCACTCTGAAGCTCCACTCTGAAGCTCCACTCTGAAGCTCCACTCTGAAGCTCCACTCTGAAGCTCCACTCTGCACTCTGAACGGTCAGACTCCAAAAATCGGCCCTAATCACAATAGTATTATTTCACCTGCGTGAATATAAGTCTTTGAAATTCTGGCCAGTGGTAATACACACAAGTAATATAAAATTGTTGTTCCAAAGAGCATTAAATGGAAATAAAACAAGTACCAGACCCATTGACGCCTGCACCTTAAAAGTGAAACTGACTGAAGCAAGCGCCCGGGCCACGTTGAAAAAAAAAGCCACACACATTAGATGCAGTCAAGGCGCGCTCACGAGGTCAGAAGGCACTCCACAGGAACAACTACCAGACACATTGTTTCATTTCACTCTGAAAGTGCAGGCGTCAAAGTGAAACTGACTAAAGGAAGCGCACAGCCCATTAGATGCAGTCAAGGCGCGCTCACGAGGTCAAATCTCCAAAGGAGAAGCTCGTGACAGCCTGACTACAGCAGAAAAAGCTCGTAACAGTCTGATGTCCACAATATTCCCAGAAAAGTGGCAACATAAGTTGTCTCGCATAGACAGCAAAAGCTTCGCTTTTGCTTTCGTCTAGGCGAGACCTAAAAAACTAGTCCACAACTTTAACTGGGGCACCTATTTATTTAACATTTGTATTGCGCAGCGAATCATCCCTAGGGGATCTCTCGGCACAGGCAGCACACTGACAGAACCCTCACCCCGGCAAGCTCCCTAGAACAACCAGGTTTTAAAACTTTTCTTAAATTGTCCCAGCGAGGGACAGCAACGCATCACTTCCTGTAGCCTGTTCCAATGGAAGGGGGCAAGGTATGAGAAGGCACGCCCTCCCATTCTGGATTTATTGATCTTGCAAGGGACTAGGAGATTTTGATTGCTAGATCTCAGCTGGCAGCCAGTGACATACGCCCTCACCTTCCTCCTTAGGTATATTGGTCCCAGGCCTTGTCTTGCCTTAAACACCAGTATCAGAAGTTTAAAGACTGCTCTCTTCCTGACGGGCGCCAGTGTAGAGCTTGCAACAGAGGTCGAGACGGGGAACACCTAGCTTTATTCAAAGCCATTCTTGACGCAGTGTTTTGGAATACCTGGAGACTGGAGAAAAGCTCTTCTCTGGCTCCTACCAAGAGCGTGTTACCGTAGTCCAACCTACTCACAATCAGTGCCTGATCAAATGCTTTCTCTCTACATTAGCTTTAATGGGATCCTCCTCCGAGATGTCTGAAGTCATGGCCTTCACTGCAGTCAAGATTGCAGATTAACAGCTAGATTCATGAAAGTCCCGATTTGCGAGTCCTTAATAGCGATTATTAAGGAATCGGTATTAAGGACTTGCAAATCGGGATTCATGTAGGGATCGCTAAATAAATTGCGATTCCTACACATTCCTTATTTGCGATTAGCAAATTGCTAATCGCAAATAAGGAATAACTCCCCATTCATTCCTATGGGCCTAAAGGCCTAAAAGCCCATAGGAATGAATGGGGAGTTATTCCTTATTTGCGATTAACAATTTGCTAATCGCAAATAAGGATGCGATTTCAAGGGTGCCAGGGGTGTCCAAAGGACACCCTGTAGCACCCCTGAAACGTAATCTACATTGGTGTTGCGCACACACATGTCCAAAGGACATGTGTGTGTAACATGCAACTTAGAAAAATGCATTTAAATGCATTTTTCTAAATTTTCGCTATTTACCACAAGGTTTGACTTCGTGGTAAATAGCGCTCCTAAAATGCGAATTCGCAATTTTTAAATGTTTCATGAATAGCATTTAAGGAATCTCTAATAGAGATTCCTTAAATGCTAATCCTCGCAAATTTGCGAATTCTGTATTAGCGATTTTTGCATTTGGGATGATGAATCCCAAATGCAAAAATTGCACTCGCAAAGGGCCAGATTATCAGAATCTGGCCCTTTTGCGAGCGCATTTCGCTTGATGAATCTGGCTGATAACCCCTTGCCTGCGGGGCTTATTCCCCCGCTGTGCTGGGGGGTGGGGGGGACGTGCACAGCGCCCCGTTGCTCATGACGAGCTCAGCTCGTCATGAGCCACAGTGGCCGTGTGCTCATGACGAGCTGAGCTCGTCACGGCCACACCCGTTTCTTCAGGACGTTCAGCACAGCAGGGGAATTAGCCCCACGTGTGAGCGTTCTGACCGTTATGACGAGCTCAGCTCGTCATGAGCATGGGAGGGGTTACAATAATGCTGTTTGTGCACTTCGGAGAAATGTCTGGGACTATCCATACGAAGTAAGGCGGTTTTTAAATATGTTTTTGGTAATAAATGTTCTCACATGATAAGCTAGATGTCAATTCTTTGACGTGGTCCTGTCTTTTCTCATGTTCTCAAAGTAAAGCTGAGACACTGAAATTGTGTGAACTTGAGATTATTGCTGGAACACACAGAGCTCCTATGTGTTCCTTGGTGATGCCCCATTCTCTGACCACATAGGTTATTTGTTAGCATGTCTAAATGTTACAAGGATTGCTTAGTTGTCAACTACATTTCTTTGAATCAGAGTCATCATTAATAATTTATCAACTGAAATAAAAGAAGAGGACTAACTGCAGGAGTGCTGCTCGCCTAAGTAGTCTATTCATTTAGTTGATCACAAAAGAAAACTTAATTAAATGCATGGAATGGTTTCCAGAAGATCAATACAAATAACCACTATCAGGGACTTAACTGATCACTAACCTTGGGTTTCAGCGCTTCTACGCTCCATCAGGGGTCGTAAGCGATATAAATGCAATTAGAATTACATATACTGGCGCTGTTGTCTGGGAAGTGTTAGGACGTCTTGCAAGCCTCGGCATGTCTTTTGCGTTTTGTGTGTCCTATGTTGTTATACTTTGTTCTAGGCAGTGTGTGTATCCCTTTGGATGCTCTGGTTCTGACTCCCAGAGGAGTACAGCAATGATACAGGTCACTAGGAATGCACTGGTTCTGTGATTCTGAAGATTAAGGTACCCTTAATAATCTCTTGGCTTTTAAACTATGAGTATTGCTTTTTCCCCTAACCATGCTCTGGTGTGTACCCGAAGGATGCCATACTCTTATGACACGGAAGATTAAAGCGATGAGGCTGGTTCTTAAGGGTGATTTGGCTCTGCAATCCTGCACAATATAGAAGTGGTATTTGTCCCTCGATCTGCCATGGTTCTGTGACCCTCAAGATTAGATGCTGACCCTAAGAAAGTCTTAGTTATGTGACCTTAAGGACTGGTTTGTATCCTTGAACATTCTCTGGTTCTGTGATCCGGATAACCAGACATTGGCCTCTATTGATGGTTCAGAGTCCTCTGCAACCCAGTTATAGCTTTCTTCTAGTATCCAGCCAGGGCACCAGGGGCCATTTTCCTTTCTTGCATTGGGGTACGAGGCACCATTGCAGTGCCACTGGCCCCGGTTGTGTAACCCTGAAGATTGGTAGGTGGGTGCCCCAAGGATGTTCTCTTTTCATGACCTGAAGATCAAGTATATATAGTTCCCCTAGTGATACCTTGGTTCGATGACCCTGGCTGTCACTGAGGCATACATCCCCGCTGTCAAAGTCTCTAAGGCTGTCCTCCTTGCCCAAAGGACAAACTAAACTGGGGGCAAGTTGCCTGCTGCCTCACAAGGAGAACGAGGAGATCTCTGTCTGCAAACACAGCCAGCCAGGCTGAGGATTTAGACTTTAATGGCCTCACATTGAACCACTCTGTGCCCCCCAACAAATGAGAGGTGGACCAAGTAAAATCTCGAGTCTCCCTGCTGCAAGTATTCTTTTACTGTATGATTCATTTCACAGTCTCCTGACCATCCAGCCCTATATTCGGATTTGGCATTCAAAACTGCAGCTTGTCCAATCAGAATCCAGGTCTGGAGAGGATGGAGCCAGTGAAGACATGGTATCAATAGAGTGCTATCCAGGATGTCTTCCTGCATGTGTCAGCAGCAGCTCTTCATGGACACCAAACAGACTGCCTCAAATTCACAGGCGAGCTTCAGTCTGCAGTTCTGGCGCCTCACAGTCTGAACTACTGAACTGCAGGTAATTCATAATTTTACACTATAAATTACCAGTACTGCCACTAAAATACTTCATATTTCATAGAAAAAGTTCTTCACTTTAAATTTCTCCCATTTGTAAAAAAAAAAGACTATTTTCCAGTTATAAATATGGCACAGTGTCTACTGGCCACTGGGAGCAAAAGGCCTCATTGTAAATACAACACTTTCAAATGCGAGAAAAATAAAATGAAACGTTAATCATTATGGAAACTTTTCCTTTTAACTTTCTCTCATTTAAAAGCATTCCAAAACATCATTTTGTTCTCATGCTCCCAAATTGAGTGGACAAGGACTTTTATTGGAAGTGTACGGAAGTGGATAACATCTTCTCCGCAAGATCGCGGTCAGGTGTGGAGCACGCCCTTTATCAAACAGATTTTATAAACACTAAACGAGGAGGGCCACACGGTTCAGCACTCAGCCCGTGCTGTTCAACATTTATATGCAACCACTAATTTATTTGAAAAAAACACACAACATTTCCATGGTGAACTATGAGGACGATAAGCCACTGATTCTTTCTCTTAACAATAATCAGATGGATGCTGTAAAACATTTTCAGACCTATTTAGCGAATACTGCACATTGAATGACAACACACTCCCTTGAATTAAACGGAGAAAAGATAGAACTTTTATGTTGCTCGGCGAATAAGATGCCAATGTCACTACCCTCAAATTTCTGGCCACTTCCTACCAAGACTGAGTTGTGCTCCTCCGAGGCAATATGCAATCTTAGAGTAACTTCTTATGAGTGACTCTATTTAGAGAAGCATGTTATCAAAGTGGCGGGTGTCAATCAATCAATCAGCGTTTGTTAAGCGCGACTACTTACCCGTAAGGGTCTCAAGGCAGGGGGGCATGGGAGCGGGGGTGCCGGTTCCAGTCCATCTAGGAGGGGGACTGTCGAAGAGCCAGGTTTTGAGGTTTCTCGTGAAGATGGGGAGCGATGTTGTCTGTCTGTGGTGGAGCGGAAGGGCTTTCCAGGCTCTGGCTGCAAGGAAGGAGATGGGCGGCCTCCCGATCTAGTCTTTTTGGTGCGGGGGACCATGGCGTAGGCAAGCTGGGCTGATCGTAGATTCCTTCGAGGTGAGTGGAATTTGAGCAGGTTGTTCAGGTATGCTGGTCCGGTGTCGTGGAGGGCCTTGTGTGCGTGAATGAGTATCTTGAAGGTGATTTTGGCCTTGATGGGGAGCCTGTGGAGTGTGCACAGGTGCTGAGAGATGTTGCAGTTTCTTAGCATTTTATTTTATTCTCACTTTTGCCCAAATCCACAAACCGATTGCAATGCCAATTTTAAATTTTCTAATATTCCAACTGTGCCTAAGGCCTCTTGAAAGAATACGGAAATTGAAGTGTTTACTACCATTTTGTTTGCTTTGTTGTATTGGTGCAATGAATGTAATGCTCTCTGTAGACCTATTTTTGTATTGTCTAACAGAACTATGTCGCCCGCGTACTGCAGTATTGTGATCTTAGTTTTGCCAATTTTTGGAGGGATTAAGTTTGCATTGTTGAGAGCCCTGGACATGTCCGCCGTGTATAGATTAAACAACATTGGTGCAAGGATGCACACTTGTTTTAGCCCTTGGTTGGTGGGGATCTTCCTGGTCAGCGCAGTATCTGACAGCTTGACTCTCACCCAAGTGGAGAAATATAAGGCAATGATGGCATCAAGCAGACTGCTTGGTTAGCGCTTTTGGCATTGTAAATGACAAATGTTTTATTTATGTGTTGGTTTTGGAAACAGATAAATAAATGGCATTGTCATGAGCAGTAGAGAGTGAGTAGTAGAGAGTGAGTAGTAGAGAGAGTAGTAGAGAGAGTAGTAGTGAGTAGTAGAGAGAGTAGTAGTGAGTAGTAGAGAGTGAGTAGAGAGTAGTAAGTGAGTAGTAGAGTGTGTAGTAGAGAGTAGTGAGTGTGTAGTAGAGAGTAGTGAGTGTGTAGTAGAGAGTAGTGAGTGTGTAGTAGAGTGTGTAGTAGAGAGTGTGTAGTAGAGAGTGTGTAGTAGAGAGTGTGTAGTAGAGAGTGTGTAGTAGAGTGAGCAGTAGAGACTAGTGAGTGTGTAGTAAAGTGGTGAGTGTGTAGTAGAGTGGTGAGTGTGTAGTAGAGTGGTGAGTGTAGTAGAGTGTGTAGTAGAGTGTGTAGGAGAATGTGTAGTAGGGAGTGTAGTAGAGTGTGTAGTAGAGAGTGTGTAGTAGAGAGTAGTGAGTGTGTAGTAGAGAGTGTGTAATACAGAATGTGAAGTAGAGAGATTGAAGTAGAGAGATTGAAGTAGAGAGATTGAGGTAGAGAGATTGAAGAAGAGAGTGTGGAGTAGAGAGTGTGGAGTAGAGAGTGGAGAGTCTGTAGTAGAGTGTAGTAGAAAGTAGTGAGTGTGTAGTAGAGTAGTAGAGAATGTGTAGTAGAGTAGTAGAGAGTAGTAGAGGGTGTGTAGTAGAGTGTGTAGTAGAGCGTGTGTGTAGCAGAGTGTGTAGTAGAGTGTAGTAGAGTGTAGTAGAGTGTGTAGTGTAGAGTGTGTAGTGTAGAGTGTGTAGTGTAGAGTGTGTAATGTAGAGTGTGTAATGTAGAGTGTGTAGTAGAGTGTGTAGTAGAGTGTGTAGTAGAGTGTGTAGTAGAGTGTGTAGTAAGTAGTGACTGTAGTAGATAGTGTGTAGTAAGTAGTGACTGTAGTAGATAGTGTGAAGTAGAGAGTGTCTAGTATAGAGTGTGTCGAAGAGAGTAGTGGCTGTAGTAGTGAGTGTGTAGTGAGTGTGTAGTAGAGTGTGTAGTAGAGAGTAGTGACTGTAGTAGAGAGTGTGTAGTAGTGTGTAGTAGAGAGTAGTGACTGTAGTAGAGTGTGTAGTACAGTGTGTAGTAGAGAGTAGTGACTGTAGTAGATAGTGTGTAGTAGAGAGTGTCTAGTATAGAGTGTGTCGAAGAGAGTAGTGGCTGTAGTAGTGAGTGTGTAGTAGAGAGTAGTGACTGTAGTAGAGAGTGTGTAGTAGTGTGTAGTAGAGAGTAGTGACTGTAGTAGAGTGTGTAGTACAGTGTGTAGTAGAGAGTAGCGACTGTAGTAGAGAGTGTGTAGTAGAGTGTGTAGTAGAGTGTGTAGTAGAGTGTGTAGTAGAGTGTGTAGTAGAGAGTAGAGTGCGTAGCAGAGAGTAGTGACTGTAGTAGAGAGTGTGTAGTAGAGTGTGTAGTAGAGAGTGTGTAGTAGAGTGTAGTAGAGAGTAGAGTGCGTAGCAGAGAGTAGTGACTGTAGTAGAGAGTGTGTAGCAGAATGTGTAGTAGAGAGTAGTGACTGTAGTAGAGAGTGTGTAGTAGAGAGTGTGTAGTAGAGAGTGTGTAGTAGAGAGTGTGCAGTGATTTGAGTTTTACATCAAATTAAAAACGGGAACGGAACAAACTCATCCTATACATTATTGTGGTAGGTGCCCACGCATATAGGGTTAAATGATGCGTTAGATGCCACAGGTCCCACCAACACGCTTCCTTTATGATAGGAGAATGCCCAACATCGCGGAGATTTGCTCTCTGTTCTTCCCGGATATTTGTATTTTCAAATGTATAATGTTATCCTGCTAAACGAAGACGATGCTCAAACTATAAAAGAAGAGGGTTTCACAGATATGTTAGTCCTTCCGGGCAAACGAAATGACCCAAAGAAAGATCAAGTGACAGTTTAGAGCTCCAAGTGAGTCTTAATAAAATCAGTGTCTGGAACGCATAGCATCAAAAAACGAGCGGGGCATCAAACTGCAGTGTCATTCAATCAAAGCTTCAAGGCTTCTGAGCGCTAGCCGAGAATTATTTTTTGTGAAGCACTAATCACTGTGGAAGGTGCCCCTGCTATCCCAGATGTGAGAAGTCAGTCTGATATGAAAATAAGCAGTATTTGGAATGAATGTATTTGGCAGGGGGAAGGTGGGGCGGCGCAAGACCGTACTGACGAGTGAACAGGAGCCATTTTGTACCGAGTGATTCTGCCTGTGTGCATGTAGACAAACCAGGCAGCAGCATGAGCATGTGATTCGGTAAAATAACAAGCATTTACAATGCAATGGTTTTGCCTTTGTTACAGTTAGAGCTATTGGCATTGCTCTTGACACTCTGAAGCTCCACTCTGCATTCTGAAGCTCCACTCTGCACTCTGAAGCTCCACTCTGCACTCTGAAGCTCCACTCTGCACTCTGAAGCTCCACTCTGCACTCTGAAGCTCCACTCTGCACTCTGAAGCTCCACTCTGCACTCTGAAGCTGCACTCTGAAGCTCCACTCTGAAGCTGCACTCTGAAGCTGCACTCTGAAGCTGCACTCTGAAGCTGCACTCTGAAGCTGCACTCTGAAGCTGCACTCTGAAGCTCCACTCTGAAGCTCCACTCTGAAGCTCCACTCTGAAGCTCCACTCTGAAGCTCCACTCTGAAGCTCCACTCTGAAGCTCCACTCTGAAGCTCCACTCTGAAGCTCCACTCTGAAGCTCCACTCTGCACTCTGAAGCTCCACTCTGAAGCTCCACTCTGCACTCTGAAGCTCCACTCTGAAGCTCCACTCTGCACTCTGAAGCTCCACTCTGAAGCTCCACTCTGAAGCTCCACTCTGAAGCTCCACTCTGAAGCTCCACTCTGAAGCTCCACTCTGAAGCTCCACTCTGCACTCTGAAGCTCCACTCGGAAGCTCCACTCTGCACTCTGAAGCTCCACTCGGAAGCTCCACTCTGCACTCTGAAGCTCCACTCTGAAGCTCCACTCTGAAGCTCCACTCTGAAGCTCCACTCTGAAGCTCCACTCTGAAGCTCCACTCTGCACTCTGAAGCTCCACTCGGAAGCTCCACTCTGCACTCTGAAGCTCCACTCGGAAGCTCCACTCTGCACTCTGAAGCTCCACTCGGAAGCTCCACTCTGCACTCTGAAGCTCCACTCTGAAGCTCCACTCTGAAGCTCCACTCTGAAGCTCCACTCTGCACTCTGAAGCTCCACTCTGAAGCTCCACTCTGCACTCTGAAGCTCCACTCTGAAGCTCCACTCTGAAGCTCCACTCTGAAGCTCCACTCTGCACTCTGAAGCTCCACTCTGAAGCTCCACTCTGAAGCTCCACTCTGAAGCTCCACTCTGAAGCTCCACTCTGAAGCTCCACTCTGAAGCTCCACTCTGAATCTGCACTCTGCACTCTGAAGCTCCACTCTGCACTCTGAAGCTCCACTCTGCACTCTGAAGCTCCACTCTGCACTCTGAAGCTCCACTCTGAAGCTCCACTCTGAAGCTCCACTCTGAAGCTCCACTCTGAAGCTCCACTCTGAAGCTCCACTCTGAAGCTCCACTCTGCACTCTGAAGCTCCACTCTGAAGCTCCACTCTGCACTCTGAAGCTCCACTCTGAAGCTCCACTCTGCACTCTGAAGCTCCACTCTGAAGCTCCACTCTGAAGCTCCACTCTGAAGCTCCACTCTGAAGCTCCACTCTGAAGCTCCACTCTGAAGCTCCACTCTGAAGCTCCACTCTGCACTCTGAAGCTCCACTCTGAAGCTCCACTCTGCACTCTGAAGCTCCACTCTGAAGCTCCACTCTGCACTCTGAAGCTCCACTCTGAAGCTCCACTCTGAAGCTCCACTCTGCACTCTGAAGCTCCACTCTGAAGCTCCACTCTGAAGCTCCACTCTGAAGCTCCACTCTGCACTCTGAAGCTCCACTCTGAAGCTCCACTCTGAAGCTCCACTCTGAAGCTCCACTCTGAAGCTCCACTCTGAAGCTCCACTCTGAAGCTCAACTCTGAAGCTCAACTCTGAAGCTCAACTCTGAAGCTCCACTCTGAAGCTCCACTCTGAAGCTCAACTCTGAAGCTCAACTCTGAAGCTCAACTCTGAAGCTCAACTCTGAAGCTCAACTCTGAAGCTCAACTCTGAAGCTCAACTCTGAAGCTCAACTCTGCACTCTGAAGCTCAACTCTGAAGCTCAACTCTGCACTCTGAAGCTCCACTCTGAAGCTCCACTCTGAAGCTCCACTCTGCACTCTGAAGCTCCACTCTGAAGCTCCACTCTGAAGCTCCACTCTGAAGCTCCACTCTGAAGCTCCACTCTGAAGCTCAACTCTGAAGCTCAACTCTGCACTCTGAAGCTCCACTCTGAAGCTCCACTCTGAATCTGCACTCTGCACTCACTCTGAAGCTCCACTCTGCACTCACTCTGAAGCTCCACTCTGCACTCACTCTGAAGCTCCACTCTGAAGCTCCACTCTGCACTCACTCTGAAGCTCCACTCTGAAGCTCCACTCTGCACTCTGAAGCTGCACTCTGAAGCTCCACTCTGAAGCTCCACTCTGAAGCTCCACTCTGCACTCTGAAGCTCCACTCTGAAGCTCCACTCTGCACTCTGAAGCTCCACTCTGAAGCTCCACTCTGCACTCTGAAGCTCCACTCTGAAGCTCCACTCTGCACTCTGAAGCTCCACTCTGAAGCTCCACTCTGAAGCTCCACTCTGAAGCTCCACTCTGAAGCTCCACTCTGAAGCTCCACTCTGAAGCGCCACTCTGAAGCTCCACTCTGCACTCTGAAGCTCCACTCTGAAGCTCCACTCTGCACTCTGAAGCTCCACTCTGAAGCTCCACTCTGAAGCTCCACTCTGAAGCTCCACTCTGAAGCTCCACTCTGCACTCTGAACGGTCAGACTCCAAAAATCGGCCCTAATCACAATAGTATTATTTCACCTGCGTGAATATAAGTCTTTGAAATTCTGGCCAGTGGTAATACACACAAGTAATATAAAATTGTTGTTCCAAAGAGCATTAAATGGAAATAAAACAAGTACCAGACCCATTGACGCCTGCACCTTAAAAGTGAAACTGACTGAAGCAAGCGCCCGGGCCACGTTGAAAAAAAAAGCCACACACATTAGATGCAGTCAAGGCGCGCTCACGAGGTCAGAAGGCACTCCACAGGAACAACTACCAGACACATTGTTTCATTTCACTCTGAAAGTGCAGGCGTCAAAGTGAAACTGACTAAAGGAAGCGCACAGCCCATTAGATGCAGTCAAGGCGCGCTCACGAGGTCAAATCTCCAAAGGAGAAGCTCGTGACAGCCTGACTACAGCAGAAAAAGCTCGTAACAGTCTGATGTCCACAATATTCCCAGAAAAGTGGCAACATAAGTTGTCTCGCATAGACAGCAAAAGCTTCGCTTTTGCTTTCGTCTAGGCGAGACCTAAAAAACTAGTCCACAACTTTAACTGGGGCACCTATTTATTTAACATTTGTATTGCGCAGCGAATCATCCCTAGGGGATCTCTCGGCACAGGCAGCACACTGACAGAACCCTCACCCCGGCAAGCTCCCTAGAACAACCAGGTTTTAAAACTTTTCTTAAATTGTCCCAGCGAGGGACAGCAACGCATCACTTCCTGTAGCCTGTTCCAATGGAAGGGGGCAAGGTATGAGAAGGCACGCCCTCCCATTCTGGATTTATTGATCTTGCAAGGGACTAGGAGATTTTGATTGCTAGATCTCAGCTGGCAGCCAGTGACATACGCCCTCACCTTCCTCCTTAGGTATATTGGTCCCAGGCCTTGTCTTGCCTTAAACACCAGTATCAGAAGTTTAAAGACTGCTCTCTTCCTGACGGGCGCCAGTGTAGAGCTTGCAACAGAGGTCGAGACGGGGAACACCTAGCTTTATTCAAAGCCATTCTTGACGCAGTGTTTTGGAATACCTGGAGACTGGAGAAAAGCTCTTCTCTGGCTCCTACCAAGAGCGTGTTACCGTAGTCCAACCTACTCACAATCAGTGCCTGATCAAATGCTTTCTCTCTACATTAGCTTTAATGGGATCCTCCTCCGAGATGTCTGAAGTCATGGCCTTCACTGCAGTCAAGATTGCAGATTAACAGCTAGATTCATGAAAGTCCCGATTTGCGAGTCCTTAATAGCGATTATTAAGGAATCGGTATTAAGGACTTGCAAATCGGGATTCATGTAGGGATCGCTAAATAAATTGCGATTCCTACACATTCCTTATTTGCGATTAGCAAATTGCTAATCGCAAATAAGGAATAACTCCCCATTCATTCCTATGGGCCTAAAGGCCTAAAAGCCCATAGGAATGAATGGGGAGTTATTCCTTATTTGCGATTAACAATTTGCTAATCGCAAATAAGGATGCGATTTCAAGGGTGCCAGGGGTGTCCAAAGGACACCCTGTAGCACCCCTGAAACGTAATCTACATTGGTGTTGCGCACACACATGTCCAAAGGACATGTGTGTGTAACATGCAACTTAGAAAAATGCATTTAAATGCATTTTTCTAAATTTTCGCTATTTACCACAAGGTTTGACTTCGTGGTAAATAGCGCTCCTAAAATGCGAATTCGCAATTTTTAAATGTTTCATGAATAGCATTTAAGGAATCTCTAATAGAGATTCCTTAAATGCTAATCCTCGCAAATTTGCGAATTCTGTATTAGCGATTTTTGCATTTGGGATGATGAATCCCAAATGCAAAAATTGCACTCGCAAAGGGCCAGATTATCAGAATCTGGCCCTTTTGCGAGCGCATTTCGCTTGATGAATCTGGCTGATAACCCCTTGCCTGCGGGGCTTATTCCCCCGCTGTGCTGGGGGGTGGGGGGGACGTGCACAGCGCCCCGTTGCTCATGACGAGCTCAGCTCGTCATGAGCCACAGTGGCCGTGTGCTCATGACGAGCTGAGCTCGTCACGGCCACACCCGTTTCTTCAGGACGTTCAGCACAGCAGGGGAATTAGCCCCACGTGTGAGCGTTCTGACCGTTATGACGAGCTCAGCTCGTCATGAGCATGGGAGGGGTTACAATAATGCTGTTTGTGCACTTCGGAGAAATGTCTGGGACTATCCATACGAAGTAAGGCGGTTTTTAAATATGTTTTTGGTAATAAATGTTCTCACATGATAAGCTAGATGTCAATTCTTTGACGTGGTCCTGTCTTTTCTCATGTTCTCAAAGTAAAGCTGAGACACTGAAATTGTGTGAACTTGAGATTATTGCTGGAACACACAGAGCTCCTATGTGTTCCTTGGTGATGCCCCATTCTCTGACCACATAGGTTATTTGTTAGCATGTCTAAATGTTACAAGGATTGCTTAGTTGTCAACTACATTTCTTTGAATCAGAGTCATCATTAATAATTTATCAACTGAAATAAAAGAAGAGGACTAACTGCAGGAGTGCTGCTCGCCTAAGTAGTCTATTCATTTAGTTGATCACAAAAGAAAACTTAATTAAATGCATGGAATGGTTTCCAGAAGATCAATACAAATAACCACTATCAGGGACTTAACTGATCACTAACCTTGGGTTTCAGCGCTTCTACGCTCCATCAGGGGTCGTAAGCGATATAAATGCAATTAGAATTACATATACTGGCGCTGTTGTCTGGGAAGTGTTAGGACGTCTTGCAAGCCTCGGCATGTCTTTTGCGTTTTGTGTGTCCTATGTTGTTATACTTTGTTCTAGGCAGTGTGTGTATCCCTTTGGATGCTCTGGTTCTGACTCCCAGAGGAGTACAGCAATGATACAGGTCACTAGGAATGCACTGGTTCTGTGATTCTGAAGATTAAGGTACCCTTAATAATCTCTTGGCTTTTAAACTATGAGTATTGCTTTTTCCCCTAACCATGCTCTGGTGTGTACCCGAAGGATGCCATACTCTTATGACACGGAAGATTAAAGCGATGAGGCTGGTTCTTAAGGGTGATTTGGCTCTGCAATCCTGCACAATATAGAAGTGGTATTTGTCCCTCGATCTGCCATGGTTCTGTGACCCTCAAGATTAGATGCTGACCCTAAGAAAGTCTTAGTTATGTGACCTTAAGGACTGGTTTGTATCCTTGAACATTCTCTGGTTCTGTGATCCGGATAACCAGACATTGGCCTCTATTGATGGTTCAGAGTCCTCTGCAACCCAGTTATAGCTTTCTTCTAGTATCCAGCCAGGGCACCAGGGGCCATTTTCCTTTCTTGCATTGGGGTACGAGGCACCATTGCAGTGCCACTGGCCCCGGTTGTGTAACCCTGAAGATTGGTAGGTGGGTGCCCCAAGGATGTTCTCTTTTCATGACCTGAAGATCAAGTATATATAGTTCCCCTAGTGATACCTTGGTTCGATGACCCTGGCTGTCACTGAGGCATACATCCCCGCTGTCAAAGTCTCTAAGGCTGTCCTCCTTGCCCAAAGGACAAACTAAACTGGGGGCAAGTTGCCTGCTGCCTCACAAGGAGAACGAGGAGATCTCTGTCTGCAAACACAGCCAGCCAGGCTGAGGATTTAGACTTTAATGGCCTCACATTGAACCACTCTGTGCCCCCCAACAAATGAGAGGTGGACCAAGTAAAATCTCGAGTCTCCCTGCTGCAAGTATTCTTTTACTGTATGATTCATTTCACAGACTCCTGACCATCCAGCCCTATATTCGGATTTGGCATTCAAAACTGCAGCTTGTCCAATCAGAATCCAGGTCTGGAGAGGATGGAGCCAGTGAAGACATGGTATCAATAGAGTGCTATCCAGGATGTCTTCCTGCATGTGTCAGCAGCAGCTCTTCATGGACACCAAACAGACTGCCTCAAATTCACAGGCGAGCTTCAGTCTGCAGTTCTGGCGCCTCACAGTCTGAACTACTGAACTGCAGGTAATTCATAATTTTACACTATAAATTACCAGTACTGCCACTAAAATACTTCATATTTCATAGAAAAAGTTCTTCACTTTAAATTTCTCCCATTTGTAAAAAAAAAAGACTATTTTCCAGTTATAAATATGGCACAGTGTCTACTGGCCACTGGGAGCAAAAGGCCTCATTGTAAATACAACACTTTCAAATGCGAGAAAAATAAAATGAAACGTTAATCATTATGGAAACTTTTCCTTTTAACTTTCTCTCATTTAAAAGCATTCCAAAACATCATTTTGTTCTCATGCTCCCAAATTGAGTGGACAAGGACTTTTATTGGAAGTGTACGGAAGTGGATAACATCTTCTCCGCAAGATCGCGGTCAGGTGTGGAGCACGCCCTTTATCAAACAGATTTTATAAACACTAAACGAGGAGGGCCACACGGTTCAGCACTCAGCCCGTGCTGTTCAACATTTATATGCAACCACTAATTTATTTGAAAAAAACACACAACATTTCCATGGTGAACTATGAGGACGATAAGCCACTGATTCTTTCTCTTAACAATAATCAGATGGATGCTGTAAAACATTTTCAGACCTATTTAGCGAATACTGCACATTGAATGACAACACACTCCCTTGAATTAAACGGAGAAAAGATAGAACTTTTATGTTGCTCGGCGAATAAGATGCCAATGTCACTACCCTCAAATTTCTGGCCACTTCCTACCAAGACTGAGTTGTGCTCCTCCGAGGCAATATGCAATCTTAGAGTAACTTCTTATGAGTGACTCTATTTAGAGAAGCATGTTATCAAAGTGGCGGGTGTCAATCAATCAATCAGCGTTTGTTAAGCGCGACTACTTACCCGTAAGGGTCTCAAGGCAGGGGGGCATGGGAGCGGGGGTGCCGGTTCCAGTCCATCTAGGAGGGGGACTGTCGAAGAGCCAGGTTTTGAGGTTTCTCGTGAAGATGGGGAGCGATGTTGTCTGTCTGTGGTGGAGCGGAAGGGCTTTCCAGGCTCTGGCTGCAAGGAAGGAGATGGGCGGCCTCCCGATCTAGTCTTTTTGGTGCGGGGGACCATGGCGTAGGCAAGCTGGGCTGATCGTAGATTCCTTCGAGGTGAGTGGAATTTGAGCAGGTTGTTCAGGTATGCTGGTCCGGTGTCGTGGAGGGCCTTGTGTGCGTGAATGAGTATCTTGAAGGTGATTTTGGCCTTGATGGGGAGCCTGTGGAGTGTGCACAGGTGCTGAGAGATGTTGCAGTTTCTTAGCAGGTTGAGGAACAGTCTTGCAGAGGCGTTCTGGATGTTTTGTAGCTTGTGGTTGAGGTTTTTGTTTATTCCGGCGTAGAGTGCGTTGCCATAGTCGAGTCTGCTACTGGCGAGGACGTGAGTGACGGTCTTTCTGTGCTCGAGGGGGATCCATTTGAAGGTCTTACGTAGGAGGTGGAGGGTGTGGAAGCAGGAGGATGCAACAGAGTAGATCTGGCGGTCCATTTTGAGCTCGGAGTCCGGGATGATTCCAAGGTTGCGTGCGTGGTCCGTGGGGGTGGGTGGGCTTCCAAGGGCGGGGGCCACCAAGTGTTGTTCCAGGCGTTGGGATGAGTACTTCTGTTTTGTTGGTGTTGAGTTGTAGGCAGCTGCTTTTCAACCATTTGGCGACGGCTTCCATGCTTTCTTGAAAGTTGTGTCTGGTGGTATTGGGTTCTTTGGATAAGGAGAGAATGAGTTGGGTGTCGTCTGAGTATGACACAATGTTGAGTCCGTAGGTTCTGACGATGGGGGCGAGCGGAGCCATGTAGATGTTGAAGAGCATGGGGCTGAGGGAGGACCCCTGCGGGATTCCGTAGTTGGTTGGTGTAGGGGCCGAGAGGCAAGGGGGGAGTCTAACCCGCTGCGTTCTGCCGGAGAGAAAGGAGTGGATCCAGTCGAGGGCATTGTCCCGGATGCCTGCGTCGTGGAGTCTGCGTATTAGGGTACAGTGAGAGACTGTGTTGAATGCCGCTGAGAGGTAGAGGAAGATGAGGGCAACTGTTTCTCCTCTGTCCAGTAGGGAGCGGATGTCGTCTGTTGCGGCGAGGAGGGAGGTTTCTGAGCAGTGGTTTTTCCCCATCAACTAAATCAGCCCCCCAGCTCTGCAGCATGCCAAAACGCCTGGTAGCCAGTCCGGCCCTGACAAGTTTCCTACCCACCCTGGACTGCATGTGTTTTAGTGTAGTATCTTTGGGTGCCTTGGACAAATTCTTGAGTGGAGGGTGATCCATCAGCCTGCATTATCATGTTAGAAGTAAATCAAGAGGGCATTCTAGGAATAATGCTATTCAGTGCCATTGTCATTGTCATTTTCAACATTGCTTCAAGAAATTAGGAAAGTCTATTAGTTTGACCTGAACTAAACTAGATTCAGGGTCCATCCGTTTAGATTCAATGGGGTGTGAGCCGGATTTTAGACATATTTGGTGCGCTAGATCAACCCACACCTATGCCTGGGGTGTAGTCAACATCATGTGTGATTTCTTTGTTCTTTAGAATTTTTTATTTATTTATTTATTTTCCATTCCCATTTCCCCCTTGCTCTTCGTGTTCCTAATTTTGACACAGTATAGCAGTCGTGTTTTGTGTTCGTAGCTGATATACTTTTGTTTTGCAGTTCACACGGAGTCTGCCAGTAAAAAAGAACAAAACGTGAACGTTTGAACTACACTAACAGCACCTAAAGACGTTCAAAAAGCGGGAAATGACGCTTAGTCACCATTCTTTGAATATATCCTCTCAAATGACTCATTCACAAGACAGCCACGTGTGCTTTGTGTGGGGTGAGTGAGTTTATTTACGCAGGTCTCTTCGAGCGATCACACTTCAGCTGCTGTCAGTCTCACTTAGGATTCAGAAGTTCAGTCTGCCCTAGAAGCATGTGGGTGGTCTGGGCTGGCTCACTTGATGAATGGTTTTCTGAAATGTGCCGCTTTCTCCCTTCCTGAAACGTCCCACATTCTTCAGACTGATACTTTTTATGTGATTCCCTGCTTCAGTCCCCCCTTCAAACCAGAAGACACAGTCAACTGTAAAACATGTAAAGAAAGAGCGAGAGATAATATGGACTGAACAACAACTAGTCAGTACCCCATGACGTGAACACTGAAAGTGCCTGTTTAAGAGCGGTCTCTGCCACAGTTTCAGGCTGACTGGTGTCTGACAGGGTCAAAGTGCTGGAGCACCCATGTTTTTGGTGTCATGCCTGCGGGTTCTGCAGGTTTTACAGTTTCATACACTTATCGGTACTTCTGATTTAATATGTCTATATAATGTACACAGCGGGCCACAGCCCATTATGCACCATGAAAACTCAAAAAAAATGTGTTTTTTTTTTTAAAGTGCTGGAGCACAATTAAATAACCATCTTAAATTGTGGTAAATAGTTGTTCATCACTGGAACTCTAAAAGAATGTGCTCCTTTTGACTGTAAACGTAGTAGGATGTGTCGACATCTGAAGTAAACAAAAGAACACAGCCCATTGACATTATAATAAACAAGGCAGTGCACAACACCTTAACACAAAACGCAACACAACAGCCACATTATAGCACAACTTCATGGTGCAATAATGTAGTACAATAGCACAAAAAATACATAAACCATCACCACAACAACAAAATGCAACAAAACAAATATGCATAAACATTCTTCGTACGGTTGTATGTCAAAACCACGACTACCATTACAACAAATGACTTTACAACGAAGGTATTACAATGACAAGTCTCTTAACACGCAAGGGAAAGGAGGAGGTCAAGCTGCTGCATGTCCTCCTAAGACATACAACTATCACAAATCAGTGTGGCAGCTATCGGTAGAATACGAGTTACAGTATTGCTACCTCAAGGCAAGTGGATGCAAGTCCAAGGGAAAGGGAAGATCATTCTTATGGAAGAGGAAACCTCACACACATAATGTGTCATGCTTTATCATCGGCAACCTTTCCCCACTCTGGTAAGGTCGACCCTCACCAAACTCGATTTCACAAACATATGAAATGTGTTTTTAACCCCATCGCCGCGGGGCTAATTCCCCCGCGGCGCGGTGGGAGAGGTCGCGCGCGGCGCTGCGGTACTGATGATGAGCTCGGCTCGTCATGGCCACGCCCGCTCAATGGAAAGCCCAGCACAGCGGGTAATTATCCCCACGTGGGCGTTCCGCGGAGGTCATGACGAGCTCAGCTCCTCATCAGCACACGGCCACGCACACGGCCACCGTGCTGCATGACGAGCTGAGCTCGTCATCAGCATGCAAGGAGTTAAAGGTACGCAGACTCAAACTGCTGGTAACATGGCAGAAACGTTTTTCCTACAGAGAGGATAACAGTGGGGGTAGAGGGCGGTGATGAAATAAGACAATTTAAGGAAATAAGAAAATGAATGAAGAGTGTTTTAGTTTGGAGCATATCTGTAAACCTCTGAGTGGGCACCTTGAATCACACCCACAGCATATCTGCTGAAAGATGATTATGAGTTTTCTATGGTCCCTCTTGTTTATGAACATTGGTCTATTGGACACATTCATTTTAGGAAGTTACTAGTTATTACAACTTTCTTTCACATTTGTTCTCCTGGAAACTCCTATTAAACTTGTGCGTCCTTGTCTACTTTTCTGATGCAATTTTTTTGTTAACTTAGGCCCATGAGTAGCTATGACCTGGATGTTCTTCCATACTTCCTTAGGCCACCGTCTTTAGCACACTGTTTCCAATGGGCGATGGCAAGCGTATAGCTCCCCTTGTGAATGTAATGGAGGCTTCTACTGAACAACCCCTTCTTCCCTCCAGGCATTACTCTCCCCTCCACATCTGTCATTATGAGGACTGGCCACTGGCCAATTAAGTGGGTTTTTACTATTCTAACTCCAGGTACACCTGGATACTGTGTGTGCTATATTCATGTGTGCATGTGCAGACACACTATTTACAACCCATTTATATCACATGATGACTCTCTAGATCTTCCATGTTACAGGCTCCAATAACATACTTGGTTTTACCTTTACAGCGTCATCTCCTTATTTATAGAAGCACAAGTTAAACCGCCTGTCGTACTGGGCAGCACTGGCATCATCTGGGCTGTTAGGACATATTTTGTGCCATTCATCATTCATTTTTCCCATAAGTCCACTCCACTAGTGATTGCTGCTCCTAACAGCAAAACCTCTTATTTATTTTATTTAAAGAGTTTAATATAGCGCTGGCTAGACCCAAGGGTATCAGAGCGCTTTACAAAAATGTGATTGTCAAAACATTGTCCAAGGCAGTGTTGGATAAAAATATGTTACTAAGCAGAGTCATTTTTTAACGTCACATCGGTTACAGACTACAAGTTACAGAATAGTCTTTACAAAGTCAGATCACAGCAATTCCTAGAGAGCGATAAGCAATGAAATGAAACTCAAGGAGGATGTTCCAGTTGGGATTCAGGTTGTGTGATGGGCTTTAGAGCCTGAGGTGCTGATGGAGGAGAACATCTTTTAATTGTCTTTTGAAGCTCATGAAGGAGGGGTTCGTCCTGATAGTTACTGGGAGGGAGTTCCAGATTTTGGGGGCATTGCCTGAGAAATATAAGCCTTTGGGTTTTTAGTTTGTGTTAGGGCTTTATCACAAACAGTGTTTTACAATGGATAACCAGTTGCTAATGAAAGTATGTAAATACAAACAGCTGCACATTATTCGACAGCCTGAGCAGTATCAAAATCCAATGACAGTTCCTAGACTCACTTATATTTGTGCCTGGCTAGCAACAAATCCATGCACATTCCCTCCAGCACAAGGGAACCCAGTTGTAGATAAAAGCAATTGAGAAGCATCTTAAAGATCCGCTAAGTATCGCAGAGGCCAGTGTGCTCTTCACCACTGTGCTAGATGGCCTTGCTCTACTTTGCGGGCTCCATTCAGGGATTGGATCCACTCTGATTCCACAAGACAAATTAAGGAGATCACGAGCCATATGAGTAGTCACATTTTTAAATTAGAATTTAGAAGTTCAGGGAAAATATTAACATTAGTTCCTTAAAATAATGGAAAACTTAAGAGGTGCATTACAGACTGGAAGATTCTGCATTTTTCTCTCGCTCGGCCAATGGAAATTCAGTTGAACAAGATGCAATATTATTTGGCAACAAGCTCAGAATATTTGTATAGAGACGTTAAGAGCTGCCAGCATTCAGTTAGGCGGTAAAGGAGCTGCCAGCCCGCACACCAAATTGGATTTTTTTGTATCATATATTCATATATTTATATAGATCATGGATTATGACTCCTCTGCTCAATTTTGTTTTTCGGGGCCTGCTCATTGCATAATATAATGCTTCAAGCTTGTCTAACAAAGGTTTGACCAGAATCTACCACCATGATATCTGAATTGAAGTGAAATATCAGTATAATGCCACAGGCTTGTGAAGACCGGTAGGGTAGGGTAAAAATGTCCTGAGGCCCAGGATGATCGAAGCTTCTGGGGTAATGAACATTTCCTGATTGACTGTTCCTCAAGCGATAAATTGAGGGGTGTGTGAAAAACATACAATAGATTTTGTCAATAATATTTGTGAGTCGCATTTTCCTTTTGTATGTCATTGGGTTGAGGTAGGGAATATCAAACCAAAATATAAACAGGCCCCGATTATAGTGAGCAGCATATCAATGGACAAATATCGAAGAGTTAAGTACACAGAGGGAGGTACGAATTTATTATTCTTAAATCCATATCTACGTACTTTGAAGATGATTTTTTGTCAATATTCTGGTCACAATATTGTGACCCGTCAACATTGAATTTCGATATTCCCAGCCCACTTAGTGTCATTGCAGATGTGCATTGGATCTGAATACAATGGAGAAACGCTGTAATTAGAATTTCATGAAGACATCAGAGTGACTTGAGAAACTCAACAGCCATTCTCTCCTGTCAGTGATGAAGCCAGAGTGGGCCTGGGACCAAACCTTATCTACTGGATTTCACAAAGGTGTGTGAACCTGATTGCCAACCACCACTTGGATTTCCTCCCAGAATTATTCATTTTTTAGTTTTTCTTCACTGTGTACCAGTGGAAGGCGTAGGAGAACTTAACAATAAATGTGTTTAACAACGCCGAATGTAGACTTTAGGAGACCAGAAGTAACAACAAAAATAAAGAACACAGTTAATGCACAATATTTATACTTCTATAGTAACTGCATTTTCTCATGTGAACATTGTTAGTTTTTCTTGGTATCGCTTTGGCTCAGTGTATCACAGGATGTCTAGACCAAAGCCTAGTCTCATCAGCCCTTTCCTCAAACGGAAGAGCTGGTAGCAGACGATCCATTATCTTCACTAAAGGACTGCTGTGGGTCAATTCACCTATTATTGTAAGGCTCAATTTGATAGCACTGTTTACAATGTCCCACATTTAAACTCAATACCTCACAAAACATATCAGCTGTATCATCTTACACACATTCCCCACAACACAGATAATGTGATGCCAATTACAAGGCATGCAAGAGCTACCGACATTGAGAAATACAGCACAGTTATCCGACCCACTACATAAGAACATTTGTCATACACCCAAAATGGTCGAAGTATCCTATATGTCCAGGTAACACTGACAAGTTTCGATAATATATGCCTCAAGCTAAACATCTGACAGAACAAATATAATAGGAGGCCTCACTTAGGCCCACATCCAACACAGCACAGATATTTGATATAGTTGGCTATCACCATACTCCGAACAGCTCTTCCCTTCATGACATGACACTCAGAACCATTCAACAGAACACTGTAGCCACAGCTCCTAACATACATCCAACACAGTCAATATCTCCTATACGGTTATCTATCTTGGTACCCAACAGCACTCGCCACGAGGAAACACCACATACACTTTCGTCCTTTACAAAGGTCACTGTCATTTTTCATTACTATCCTGTCGTTTTCACACGTTTGTTTCTAAAAGGGCCAATCCCACCTAAACCTATCAGCTACAGAATCTATTATGGTCAATGGTATACAACCCAGAGCTGCATATTGGCCCCAAGTCTTGTGTGACACTTTCAGTCAGGCTCTAACTTTTAGCCAGTAGCACTCTCTACTGGCTAAAAGTTTTAGGCATGTACCAGTAATAGGAAGTGTTCATTTACAATCCCCAAAGAAACGTTTCCAGGTTAAGAAGCCAAAACGGAATGAAAGAGTCACACATGACATGGGTCTCAGTGGCAGCCCTGTCCAGTACGGTACAGTTAAAAATAAATTTGATATTGCTTAGCCCAAAAGTCAAGTCAAAATGTTTTTTTCATCATTATCTAATATCTTGAACACATTTTTAAAAAAATCAATAACATACCACCAAAATCAAGAACCACCAATCACTGTAAAACATTTATCAGTATAGAAGCAGAAGAAAAGCCTGTGGATGGCTGTACATGGTCTCCAAATTTACTTGGACTAACTTAGTAACATTTTTCTCTAGAACTCAGGTATGCGCCAGGCTTTTCCCTGAACTATTAAGCATGATGATCTTTACTCCAGTCCTTTGCTAGAAGGTACTTCCCCAACTAGACTCATATTTATGCATGTATTTACTTATTTCTGAAGTTCACTTAAACTCATAACAGGGAGGAGGCATCCGCAGCCAAACTGGACCTAACAGAATAAATGTGTCTTCAGGGGCCTAAGAAAGGGGGCAAAGTCAGAGATGCTACAAAGGTCCATCAGTAGATTTCCCCCTAGCTGGGAACCATGGTGCCTGAAAGGTTCTGCCGCAGCCAGTGCACTTGAAATGAGAGATGGATAAAGGGTACATGCCTCCCGATGTCAAAGAACATGTTGGTCTACCTGTTTGGAAAGAAGCAGGTGGGTAGTTATGTAGAAGGCTCACTGAACAAAGCGGAGTCATTAACTGAATATGCTGCTTCATAGGTACTCAGTTGAATGACTGACAGGCAGCTGCAACAATCTCAAACATGTTTGCCTACAAACCAGTCTTGTTGCCATGTTCTCTAGTCTCTGGAGATTGTTGATTACAGAGACCTGCAGTGCAAGAGAACGTGCTTTCACTTAGTGTAGGTGGACGTGGAAACAGGCCTCTTCCTACAAGCTTCTTCTGACAGTCTGCTTGACTGCTGGGAAGTCAGAATCTATGGCCTGCTCTTGGTCTCTTTTTTTATATTTGCATTTAAAATTTATAAACAACATTACCCCCCCACCCCCGCAGAACAGGTAGCAAAATCCTACATTTTATTGATTAAGAAGATATGAAGAAAAGTATATACATTTGTTCAGTGAGCATGAAGCTGAGCTAATAAAAGAAAAAAAAAGGGGGGAGAAGAGGGACAGTAAATATAAAACCTAAGTAATTCAATCATTTCATTCCTCTTGCATCCAGTCTAGCAGAGGTGCCCATATCATCATGCCCTTATTCCGCTTAGTCCTCCCTTTGCTCCTATAAATAGCCACCTCCAGGTTGCAGGTTGCAAACAGCCTGGTTCTCCATTCTACAAAAGAAGGTGCTAATCGATCTATCCAGGCCGACGCAATGCACCATCTTAGAACAGCCGTAGCCACGAAGATAAGCCCATGCATAGAATGTGGTCGTGGTATGTTAGACGTACCTAATAAAATTTCTTCGGTTGATATATTAATGCAAACAAAACAGGTGATGGACCGAATGTGGATCAATGTCACACACTCACCCCAGTCCAAAGATCTGGGCCCAAATCCATCGTTTTTTTGCACTCCACACCACCCTGGGTTAGACAATGGCGATATGCAAATCAGCTCTGACCCTGTGCCCCATGGGAACAGTCCAGTCCGAACTACAAAAGCCATGTCCTTCCCAGAACGGAATCAAGCATCCGAGGACCGGACTCGAGGTAACACCTCTCATCAGCCCGGCTAGCTTGATTCCAGTGGTGTGGAGTGCCTGGGACCCACGTCTGGGCATCCCCAGCGTACTTAGGGTGGAATATGCAAACAAAACAGGTGATGGACCGAATGTGGATCAATGTCACACACTCACCCCAGTCCAAAGATCTGGGCCCAAATCCATCGTTTTTTTGCACTCCACACCACCCTGGGTTAGACAATTGCGATATGCAAATCAGCTCTGACCCTGTGCCCCATGGGAACAGTCCAGTCCGAACTACAAAAGCCATGTCCTTCCCAGAACGGAATCAAGCATCCGAGGACCGGACCGGTTTCGAGGTAACACCTCTCATCAGCCCGGCTAGCTTGACTCCAGTGGTGTGGAGTGCCTGGGACCCACGTCTGGGCATCCCCCGCGCACTTAGGGCGGAATATGCAAACAAAACAGGTGATGGACCGAATGTGGATCAATGTCACACACTCACCCCAGTCCAAAGATCTGGGCCCAAATCCATTGTTTTTTTGCACTCCACACCACCCTGGGTTAGACAATGGCGATATGCAAATCAGCTCTGACCCTGTGCCCCATGGGAACAGTCCAGTCCGAACTACAAAAGCCATGTCCTTCCCAGAACGGAATCAAGCATCCGAGGACCGGACCGGTTTCGAGGTAACACCTCTCATCAGCCCGGCTAGCTTGACTCCAGTGGTGTGGAGTGCCTGGGACCCACGTCTGGGCATCCCCAGCGCACTTAGGGCGGAATATGCAAACAAAACAGGTGATGGACCGAATGTGGATCAATGTCACACACTCACCCCAGTCCAAAGATCTGGGCCCAAATCCATCGTTTTTTTGCACTCCACACCACCCTGGGTTAGACAATGGCGATATGCAAATCAGCTCTGACCCTGTGCCCCATGGGAACAGTCCAGTCCGAACTACAAAAGCCATGTCCTTCCCAGAACGGAATCAAGCATCCGAGGACCGGACCGGTTTCGAGGTAACACCTCTCATCAGCCCGGCTAGCTTGACTCCAGTGGTGTGGAGTGCCTGGGACCCACGTCTGGGCATCCCCAGCGCACTTAGGGCGGAATATGCAAACAAAACAGGTGATGGACCGAATGGGGATCAATGTCACACACTCACCCCAGTCCAAAGATCTGAGCCCAAATCCATCGTTTTTTTGCACTCCACACCACCCTGGGTTAGACAATGGCGATATGCAAATCAGCTCTGACCCTGTGCCCCATGGGAACAGTCCAGTCCGAACTACAAAAGCCATGTCCTTCCCAGAACGGAATTAAGTATCCGAGGACCGGACCGGTTTCGAGGTAACACCTCTCATCAGCCCGGCTAGCTTGACTCCAGTGGTGTGGAGTGCCTGGGACCCACGTCTGGGCATCCCCAGCGCACTTAGGGCGGAATATGCAAACAAAACAGGTGATGGACCGAATGTGGATCAATGTCACACACTCACCCCAGTCCAACGATCTGGGCCCAAATCCATCGTTTTTTTGCACTCCACACCACCCTGGGTTAGACAATGGCGATATGCAAATCAGCTCTGACCCTGTGCCCCAGGGTCAGAGCTGATTGGAGTCAAGCTAGCCGGGCTGATGAGAGGTGTTACCTCGAAACCGGTCCGGTCCTCGGATGCTTGATTCCGTTCTGGGAAGGACATGGCTTTTGTAGTTCGGACTGGACTGTTCCCATGGGGCAACAGGGTCAGAGCTGATTTGCATATCGCCATTGTCTAACCCAGGGTGGTGTGGAGTGCTAAAAAACGATGGATTTAGGCCCAGATCTTTTGACTGGGGGAATGTGTGACATTGATCCACATTCGGTCCATCACTTGTTGTTTTTGCAATTGCCGCCCTAGTGCGCTGGGGATGCCCAGACGTGGGTCCCAGGCACTCCACACCACTTGGAGTCAAGCTAGCCGGGCTGATGAGAGGTGTTACCTCGAAACCGGTCCGGTCCTCGGATGCTTGATTCCGTTCTGGCAAGGACATGGCTTTTGTAGTTCGGACTGGACTGTTCCCATGGGGCAACAGGGTCAGAGCTGATTTGCATATCGCCATTGTCTAACCCAGGGTGGTGTGGAGTGCAAAAAAACGATGGATTTAGGCCCAGATCTTTTGACTGGGGGAATGTGTGACATTGATCCACATTCGGTCCATCACTTGTTGTTTTTGCAATTGCCGCCCTAGTGCGCTGGGGATGCCCAGACGTGGGTCCCAGGCACTCCACACCACTTGGAGTCAAGCTAGCCGGGCTGATGAGAGGTGTTACCTCGAAACCGGTCCGGTCCTCGGATGCTTGATTCCGTTCTGGGAAGGACATGGCTTTTGTAGTTCGGACTGGACTGTTCCCATGGGGCAACAGGGTCAGAGTTGATTTGCATATCGCCATTGTCTAACCCAGGGTGGTGTGGAGTGCAAAAAAACGATGGATTTAGGCCCAGATCTTTTGACTGGGGGAATGTGTGACATTGATCCACATTCGGTCCATCACTTGTTGTTTTTGCAATTGCCGCCCTAGTGCGCTGGGGATGCCCAGACGTGGGTCCCAGGCACTCCACACCACTTGGAGTCAAGCTAGCCGGGCTGATGAGAGGTGTTACCTCGAAACCGGTCCGGTCCTCGGATGCTTGATTCCGTTCTGGGAAGGACATGGCTTTTGTAGTTCGGACTGGACTGTTCCCATGGGGCAACAGGGTCAGAGCTGATTTGCATATCGCCATTGTCTAACCCAGGGTGGTGTGGAGTGCAAAAAAACGATGGATTTAGGCCCAGATCTTTTGACTGGGGGAATGTGTGACATTGATCCACATTCGGTCCATCACTTGTTGTTTTTGATATATTAATGCGGCAATTTTCGAGGCTGGAAAGAAAGTCAGAGATTGTCGATATGATATTCCCTAATATAGGACTTGTAGCAAACATGTGGGTTAGATCTGCTGATGAAAGTGAACACCTAGGGCAGTGTGTTAAATTTCCGGTCCCCCATTTTGCCAGTTTGTCTGGGGTGTAATAAAGTGAAAAAAATGTTTTATAAAATTGTACTTGGAGTTTTATGGACATTAGGGTTGATATTGACATCTCCAAGGCTTCCAAGGAGGTTCGTGGAGAGATGCCAAGTCTGCTTTGCCATGCCTCCGTATGTTTCTCCATGTCGTCTGGCAAAAGTAGATTAAGTCCTTCATATATCTCGCCAATTCTAGGGGTTCTTATAGATAATAATTTGTCCATCGTTTGCCACGATTGGAATTTGATGCGACCTCCCCCTTTCTTTAAAATAAAATCCCGCACTTGGAGGTATTTGAAGAAATCTCTATTAGATAATTTGAACTCGGTTTTTAGTTCTTCAAAAGACTTGATATCATTCTCAGAAAACAAGCACCCTAGTTGTTTTATCCCTAATTCTGCCCATCTATTCGATATTGAATCTCGAAATATTTCCGGGAGATCCAAATTCTGTATTGTAGGTGTATAAAAGGAATATCGACCTAGATCAACTAGTTTTTTAACATTCCGCCATACTTTAAGAACGCTAGAGATAGTCTTGAATTTCACCTTTTTAAAATAGTCATCGTTAGAGTGACGCCATAAACAACCTGCACAACCATCTCCCAAAATAAGTTCTTGCGGAGTGGGAATATTATGGACATCGGTGTCTTCTTTCAGAAGGTATGCACTAAATCTTAACACTGTTGCCCAATAATACAGTTTAAAGTTTGGCAGTGCCCATCCCCCCCCGATCTCTAGGTAAAGTGATCCACTTGAGTGCTCTTCGTGGTTTATGATATCCCCATATAAAACGTGAAAACATATTGTCTATATTTTTAAAAACTGTTTGGGAGAATTCTAGTTTTTTTGTGCGAAAAAAATAAAGAAATTTCGGAAACTGCTCTTGGTCTCAGTATCTACATTTCTCAGGTTCTCAGCCCCCACATTAGAACTGACATTTTGAATTGTTATGAATTTAGGGAGTTTGGAATTTCTGATAAGTAAAGAGATGGGTGATTATTAGCAAAGCGAAATGTGTATTATCTTAGCTTTCCTGAAACAATTGCATTATGATTCTCTAAAGAACACAGGGGCACCAATTATGTTTTCACACTATTCTGTTATGAATGATAGCATCTTTATCGCAGTCAATTAAATTTCCCAGAAAATGTGAGAAAGTAGTTCAAATGACAACATGTATCCTATATTCACAGATCAACTCCTTCTTAGCCATATAACCTCTGTAATAGCCCTGAACTATCCTCTCTCTTGCTGCCATTTGTGCATCATATTTTCCTTAGCTTTATAGAATCGCATAAATGTTGTTTAGGTATTGCCAGATAGAGTTTAGGGGTAGAACAGCATGAAAGCCTGAGGCCACGTGACTACAGCGGCCCAAGTCATAACAGCCCCAAGTCAAAATTTTGTTCTGCAACCCAAAGTCAAACACATCTCTAACTTCACGACTGAGGGCTGTAGGTACACTAGACTACACAAACTTGATCTACACTGAGGCGTTGCTTCAGGATGGGGTTTGGAATCTGGAACCCTTGCAAATGAATGCATTCTTGGCTTGAAGTTAAGTCTGTGGGCCCTGAGTCGGGTCTCCTAGGCCTTTCATAGTTTTTCTTGTCATCCCCGTTTGACTGAGAGGTTTTAACTTATTATTAGTTTTTCATCAGGAATTTAGACAGGGGCGGTCCCAACTAATGCAAATCAGTATTGAACCTGTGTGGTAACTGGTTTCTTGGTGCCGTTCTTTCATTTACCAGCTCTCTCTGATGGGGATGCAACAGACTTGAATTGCGTATAAGGTACAGATTATAGAAGTGAAGTTGGGAGTCTGGGCGAGGATCCTATGAACGGGTTTTTTTATGAAGTTTTCTGATCCCATGCGTGTTGTAACATTTTTTAAGAAATCCATCAAAACTATGGACACTAGGGTGTGGAATCTCACTAGAGTTACTGTTGTGAACTATGGGGTGGTTGACAGGGCAGATGACGAGGCAGGTGATGGTGGCTGTGGGAGGAAGCTTGTAGATATGAGAAGGAGTTAGCGAAATGTGATACCTCCTAAGTTTTTAAAGATTTAAGTTCATGCAAATACCTTTGTTGGATTTCAGTGTGGCTTTGTGGGTGATTCGTTTCCAGCATTTGAAGTGTCTTATTATTAACTTTGTACAGTTGTTTTGTTTTGTTTAGTTAAGTTTGTTATTATGGGGGGAGATGTGCGGTAACTGGTTTCTTTGTGCCTGGGTTATTTATATCCCTTTGATGTAATGATTGTTATTGTTCCTTTGGAATCCCTACATTTGTATATTCCACTAATATAATAATAATAATAATAATAATAATAATAATAATAATTATCCACATTTGTAAAGCGCACAATCACCCGTTAGGGTCTCTAGGCGCTGGGGGCCGCCGGGAAGATTAAGCAAGCTATTGCCCAGAGTCACATGGTGCTGGGCTAATCTGCCGCCGGTGCCGGGGCTCGATCCGTGATCCCCAGATTCCGGAGTCAGTCTCCCTAGCCGCGGCGCCACACCTCTTCCTCTTCCAATAGAATGTGGTGATTTGATTTGCAACTGGAGCTTGGAGGTGTACGGTGGCTGGGGTGTTTCTCCTGAGATTTATATCCAATAAACTATTAGGATGATTACTATAACTCGCTTCATCATCATCTTTACCGAGAATTGGCTTTGTTACAACCTGTTCCTCACGGGAACCATGTATCCAAACTCTCCACCTTTCGGCATACTGTTTTTTAGTTGAGAAATGTATGATTCACTTCCCCAAAACTCACTGACTAAGCTACACCTCTGGATCTCTGCCTGCTCTGCATGCTAGGCAGTGCCAGAGATTGTCACTATCACATGGGGTTCTCTTATCTGTAATCTGTGCGTGTTGGGGCATCCTACAGATAGGTGGCCAGTGACCACCCATCCGTAATTTACACACTGTCCATAATTTAGCCCTAATGTCTGTTGTTCGTGACTGATGTTTAACAGGTGACATTTGTTCAGAATTTTAGTCTTGCAGCTAAAAGAGAAAGGCTAATTTGTAAGGTTGAGATGGCTCAGATGAAGTGGAATGGAGAGAGCCTAATGTTCTAGGATTCCGAGGCGGGGAGAGCTAATCTAGAAATAAGCCTTCTTGCCATTGTGCCTGCTGCCTGAAAACAAATGTAAATGAGTGCAATTGGTTAATCTGCAAAGATAAAGGCTGCCTGGAAGCCAGTATGCGTGTTTATTGATGGAGCCACTTCAAGCTTTCCAATTACAAAGCTCTTCTCTTTTTGATAGATATAGTTAGGGTGGTGTTCAGAGTAGTTGTGGAGTGTGTGCTTTTAATGCACAGTAAGAAAAATGCTTGCAGTAGGTATAATCTGAGTATTACTAAGATCTATATTTGGAAGCTCTTTTCTTTAATCTTTAACCTAAATGTTATTGCACTTTTTGTGGCATCCTATATTATACTATGTAATGCAACATTTAAAATAATGACATGATCCACAATGCTTTCTGTGACATGCAGGGACCTCCTCGCACTAAAAATAGACAAGCCACTATTCCCTGCTGCACCAAAAAGGATTCAATTCAGTGACGTATTAACCAATAAAGGTTTCGTAACATGAAATAGTGCATTTCCCACAGATTAGTTTAACTTTCATTTATTTTTCATTTAAGGTTTGTGTTATTTTATATATAGTTGCCTGATGGTGAATGATCAATAAAATAGTTACATAACATTTGGTTATTTTTAGCCATGCTTTTGATTCCATCTTCGCACTCAACAACCCCATTCCCGTTTCACTAGGATCACAGTATCCATGATTTTGTAATGCACTTTGACCCTTCCATAGAATAGCTGTGTAATGTCTGGAAAAAGCCAGTGATGTTAGCATTTGGTGTACTGTGTTCCCAAAACTTTCCCTATGTACCTTTTTTTCAACAAATTGTGTCCAATTATCCTATGATCCCGACTCAATACAGTATACTATTCATCAGACAGAATTGTAAAACAATCACTGTTCTCTGCTGTTAAAGGGGTTTGAGATTCCCTGCATGCCTAAATTGTGTGATCTAAGACAAATCAATTTACTTCATGTGTCTAATTTACTTGATAGTGACATTTGAGAGCACTTTTAGGTAATTTAGTTCAAGGTGAATCCTGTACAAAAATACTCACTTGTAAAAGTTGTAATAGTTTGTAATGATCCACCATCCATAACAATAATATTGGCCATGATGTAAGAGACATCAGTCTGGTTCACTTTGTTCACTCGTGTTGTCAGAAGACAAGGTTTATACACGTTTTAAAGTTCATGTTTAGAAACTTCCACTTCAAATAAAAGTCAATGAATGTTGTATCTAATGTACTAAATTGAAACACTATCATATGTTAACCCCTTCACTGCGGCGGCTATTCCGCCGCAGTGTTAAGGGGGCGGGGGGCGCGCGGCGCGCCCATGCTGGTGACAGAACCGCTCCGTCCCAGCCGCGGTTGCGCTGTGCTCATGACGGAGCGGTTCCGTCACGGCCCTGCCCGCTCAATAGAACGCTCAGCGCAGGCGCGGAATACGCGCCGCGCAGGCATGTTGAGCGGGCCGTGACGGAACCGCTCCGTCATCAGCACAGCGCGACTGCGGCTGATGACGGAGTGGTTCCGTCACCAGCAGGGGAGGGGTTAAAGAAATATTTCCTACATTTTTTGATATCTTTATCATGTTTTAAACTGTGTTTGTTGTGTGATGTACATCCCAAATATTTTTAAGATTCTGTATGTTCTTTGTTACTTAGGGATGAGCCAGATCACTGGTTTGGCATTGGCTTGAATGCAGAGCCATAGTAAGACACTACCAGAGTTGGTCAATTACTCAGGGCACATTCTTTCAAGTGATCTGGCCCCCACAAGCACGACCAATGGACCATTGTAGCAGCAGAGGGTGAGTGGGTGCTGCGTGTTCAACCACTTGACAATGCTTATTCGGTTTCTGGCCTCTCTAGTAAGACTACTCTCCAGGTATGCAATGCTTTCCGACACCCATCGCTGACCCATCTTGTCTAATGTTAGGAACTGTCCCACCATGTTCTTCTCATCCCTATATGTCCAGTTCTTTGCAACAGCCGCCCTTAAAATCAGTTGCTGTGGATCTCCCGTCTGATCTCGATTTCAATCTGCACTTTAATTCTCTTTCTCTAGTAGTCCGGGATCATAGACTAGTTCTGAGATAAATTTAGAGTTCCGGACAAACACGCTAGTGCTGTGAGCCCACAGACAAGTTGTGGGTACCTCACATCTTGACATTAGGTGTGAGATTGTCACCCACACCATTTCCTCTGGCTCATTAATTTTTTTTAGGTGTAACGCCGAGCAGAGGGTGACAAGCCAGATGTTTTTCAGAAACTTGTCTAAACTAGCAGTTGGTGAAAAAGTCACTAACCTTAATGTTTCCCAAATTGTTTGGCGAAGGTTTTGAACTGTTTAGAAACATAATCAAAAGGTTTCTATGCTTTCTCGCGAGAAAAGAATGGGTAGATTTGGGGAGGGGTGATGCCCTTGACACCTTGGTCAAGGGCATCTATTTACTATTGAACAAGGACATATGTGCCACCGGAATGTAGCATACCTAGAGGCAATCACATACAGAGCACAGTGAAGAAAGTGTTATAAGGAAAATAGTAAATAAATGCACCAAAAATGTAGAAGGGTATGGTCTCTCCTTGAATGTGTCCTTAAAACTGAATTTGTGTCTTGAAATTCGACTCTTTGCCCTGAATCTTAACACGCCTGTCCATAATTCACCACCATGCTAGGTGGACACCCTATGTGCATAG
Organism: Lissotriton vulgaris; assembly: GCF_964263255.1. Classification (NCBI taxonomy): domain Eukaryota; kingdom Metazoa; phylum Chordata; class Amphibia; order Caudata; family Salamandridae; genus Lissotriton; species Lissotriton vulgaris. Next base: position 701,700 of record NW_028246706.1, read on the forward strand.
CCCAGGCATGCTGCAAAACAAGTATGCGATCCTGTGACCAACACGGTCTTCTGCTCACTCCTTAGAACTAACTAACATCTCTGATGTGGTTTGGCCACTGAGTGGATGGAAACAGCAGGAAGACGGCCCAGCTCAGAAGCAGACTTTAAAGAGGAAAAATTGAGGTAAGCTGTAATTATGCTGTATTTCATGACTGTTTTTCACATCTCAGAACAAAAGTAGAGAGATACATGAGAAAAAAGGGGAGTAGGAGTACCACAAGTAAAAGGAAGGGAGTACAAAAATGCATCAAAGAAAGAATGGATGAAGAGGCAAGAAAAATACAAAGGAGTAAGAACATGTCTACCTACGGACTTCGGTGAAATGTTGCTCCAGGTTATTATTACAGATCCTGAAGTCTTCGCATATTTAATTAATTGGTAAACTGCTTACAAAACCTATGGCACTACAGCCAATATTTTGCACAAAATATTTAAGTTAAAGTTGTGGTTTGGTGCTATTTATCTACAAATATTTGCTAAAAGGAAGACTCAACTGTGGACAAATTGGGCTCATGTACTCCAATAATTTTACTCAGCGTAATGCAGGCTGCTATGGAGTTTTGGACAAGGTTTTTGTTGGCTACCAGCCCAACTCTGGGAGAAGCTACTTTTCCTTAAGTATTGAGCCAGACTTGGAAAACTAAAATCATTAAACTGTTAATTTAATACAGGAGTTCTAATATGCATGCTGGCACTTCATCTCTTCATGCTCACCTCCCTCCGTCCAATATAAGAACATTCCTCAACTGGTCCATTCTTCGTTTCTCGTGTGATGCCATTCTTTCACATCCCACTCTTGTGAATCTGCTCAGTGAATGCTTTTACAAACAGCTACTTCATAATACCAAGGCTACAGCATTCATTGAGTCAATTGATGGACTAGAGAAAGCTCATATAACTTGTGTCAATGTGCTTGTGAAGTGGCTTCGTCAAGCATTCGGGAGCAATTACACATGGTTCCTGCACAGCAGTGACCATATATGCAAGGACTATTCTTCGGAAACTTGCATTGTACCGAGTCCACCGTGTTCCATATCACCATCTGTAGGAAGATGTTAGGATGGCCCACACCAGCAAGCACAAATTCTTATAATCAAAAACATTCCCTTGTGTTAAAAAAATTCTACACTTCTTTTAAGGGTTTAAGGGTAGATATGACTCTGACCTCATCACCACCATGATTTGCCAACCTAGATGATCACGAATCTGAAGGACAATATCCAGGTTCATTTGTATTTTCAAAATGTCGTCTGAAATCAGCAGACCATAGCAACCAGTCCCATAAATGTCTCTCAAAAGTGAAGGCAAACAAAAAGTTAAACTTAGTCGTCAACAGCTCCACAGAAACAACATCCAAGGGTTCAAACGCGGATTTATATAGTTGCCTAAATTCCACAGGGAGGTTCCGGAAAGGCATGGTTATCTTACTGGCGAAGTATTACCTGAAAACATAATGGCAACGTTTTGGCCACAAAGAGATGAACAAGCCAAACAAACCCAACCTAAACCATCCTCAGGAAGCCCAGAACCCCAAAAGTGTCACAAAATAGGCAGGAAACACAGGCAGCATATTTTATATGACCAAAGAGCAGGCAGAAGTAGGTGTTATGTTAGCCATCATTTGTAGCGCGCACGGATACTCTGAAGTGTCCCTGCGCGAAAGTCTGTGCAGGGGGAAGCAGAAGTGGAAGATGCGGCTAGGCGACTAATCAAAAAGCAAGGTTTTTAGCTGCTTCTTGAACATCCTAAGATCGTGGTTGTTCCTGAGCTCAAAAGGCAGACTGTTCCAGGCCCTGGCCGTCCTAACAGAGAGGGAGCTCCCTCCTATTCTGGCAAGGCGGTAGCGTGGGGTGGCAACAAGGCATTGTCCCGTTGACCGGAGGTGTCTAGATGGCACATAGAAATTGAAACGCCTCCTGAGGTATGGGGGTCCAGACTTGTAGGGGGTACCATGGGCGATGGGCAATGCCTTAAACAAAATGCGCTGGTCAACAGGCAGCCAGAGCAAATCGCAAAGAAACTGCTTGATTCTGGAACTCCCCGGAATATCCAGTAGCATTCTAGCGGCCGCATTCTGAATAATCTTTAGCTTTTTAGGTCTCGCCTGTCGATGCGCATGCGCATCGAGCAAGGCGAGACTATAGCGAGTTATCCACACTTTATCCACACTGCAAGGAATCGTGGCGATTCCTTGCAGTGCCCGTGACTTTTAAGGTCAATGCGCATGCGCATTAAGCTTATGCGCATGCGCATTGACCTTAAAAGTCACGGGCGCGTGCATGTCCCCTCTCCGCCCCCTCCCCCGTTCCGCCCCCTCCCCTGTTCCGCCCCTTCCCCTTCCCGCCGCTCGCCATATGTTCGCTCGTTCCCTCCCACTGGCAGCCTGCGGCCACTGCTGAGAAGCTTGTTGTTTCTTTTCTTGGTCATCACTGGCAGCTTGAGTGCATTATGATTTGCACGATTTCAAGGCAGGGCTGCCATTTGAAACGTAAGTGCCCTGTATTTTAAATTGATTTCGCTGAGGTTTAAACCCTCTTTTCGGACTACTCAGTCCCGTGCCTCCCCTACTCTCCTCCCCCCTCCTCCTCTCCTCCCCTGCCTGCCTGCCGCATTTCTCCTCCCCCCTCCCCTCTCTTCCCTCCAGCTTGTTGTTTGTATAATTTAACCCGCTCCGCCCCCTCCCCTTCGTGTCGCATTTCTCCTCCCCCCTCCCCTCCGTCCGTCCGTCTTGTTTTCCTTAATTTCCACTAGCTTAAGATAGGTAGTGTGAATGAAAACAAATTGGGATGCTAGCTTTTCGGGTCTTGGCAGAAGCAGAGTGACATTGCGTCTCTTAAAGGTCTACCATAGTTCGCTATCTACATTTCGAATGAAGGATGTTCAGTTGTAAAACACGTGGCATTTTATGGTGATTTGAAGCAGAGTCCACGGACTCACCACAGCCAGCCGGGTTGCTTTGTTTGTTCCCTGCGCAGAGGAGGCGCCCTTGGTTTCAGTTTTCTGGCTGTGGTTGCATCATAGCAGGGGTCAGCCCTTAACGCTGGTAAAGCTAGAATGTGCGCAGATGTTACGGCGTTCGTTTTCAGAATTACTCTTTCTTTGATTTTCTGATGGGCCAGTACTTTGAACATAATCCTTATTTGAGCCCTTGCATTAGTGATTCCATGTCATATTAACTTCGAGCTGTCCGATGCTGGCCTCCCAGGAGCAGGATGAACACAGCACTTTTCCCCTGTAATTTGATAGGCTGGCGACAGGCGTTGCTGCGCACTGTGTTTATCCAGCATCATCGACTTCAGTTACCGAAGCAGGCTGTGGCATCTCCCTTGCCGAAGGGCCTCGATATCCATAGGCTCGACAATGCAGCTTGTTTTAGAGGCTGTTCTCACTCCGATGCCTCGTGTAGTTGTTTTCATGATATTATTAAATTGGTCATGCCTTTGAGTAGTGCGGGGTAAATATCCTCATAGATGGCCTTTCTCGCAAATTACTCTATAATGCTGCATTATTTTTTAATACACTGCCTTTTCATTAGCCTTCCACCAACAAAACATAATTTAAAAGGTAATGTTTTGCCGCATTCTACCCGATTATGTATTGTCCTTTTTATTGTTTAGCTTAGTTTCTAGTGATTTTGCACTGTCGGATGTACATATAGTTTCATTTGTTGAAACCCTCACCATAGCTCGATTTCATAGGCCTGAATATATACGTATATTACAGATTGCACATGGACTTAGCAAGAGCGCATGTTACTACTTGGCTGCGTTTAAGGTGTTATTGAGGTCAGTGTACTTTAAAAATTTGAACAGTTTCTTTAGTATTATGTCACGCATTCTTAAGCAAGTAAAGAGGTGCCTCAACTTCTGTTCCAGTGATAGTCAATGTCTTTCTGTAACAGTCTCAGCGAATGATTCTGTATTTTAATGTCCATCCTAGCATTTTAGCAGACAAAGGACATCTAATACTTTGTACTGAATTTTAAAGTCGCCGAGCTGTAATCTAAGCCACTCGTAACCCATGGTGGATATTGAATTGTAAATCCTCATTGTTGACCGACGAGAATGTACTTAATATTTGGACTTAAGATTCACGCTCTTCCAGTCAACATTCAACTGCTTTTTTGCAAAACAACCCATTGCCTCCTACCTCCAGACCAAGATCTCACTCACCCTCACCCTCACTCACCCTCACCATCACTCACCCTCACTCATCCTCACCCTCACTCATCCTCACCCTCACTCACCCTCACTCATCCTCACTCACCCTCACCCACCCTCACCCCCTCACCCTCACTCACCCTCACTCACTCACCCACCCTCACTCACCCTCACTCACCCTCACTCACCCTCACTCACCCTCAACCCTTCACCTTCACTCACTCACCCTCACCCTCAACCCCTCACCCTCACTCACCCTCACTCACCCTCAACCCCTCACCCTCACTCACCCTCAACCCCTCACCCTCAACCCCTCACCCTCACTCACCCTCAACCCCTCATCCTCAACCCCTCACCCTCACTCATCCTCAATCACTCACCCTCAACCCCTCACCCTCACTCACCCTCAATCCCTCACCCTCACTCACCCTCAACCCCTCACTCACCCTCAACCCCTCAGCATCACCCTCACTCACCCTCAACCCCTCACCCTCACTCACCCTCACTCACCCTCGAACTCTCACCCTCACTCATCCTCACACTTACTCACAATAACTCAGCCTCACCCTCACTCACCCTCGACACATCACCCTCACTCACCCTCACCCTCACTCACCCTCACCCTCACTCACCCTCACCCTCACTCACCCTCACCCTCACTCACCCTCCCTCACCCTCACCCTCACTCACCCTCAACGCCTCGCCTTCAACTCCTCACCTTCAACACCTCACCCTCAACACCTCACTCACACTCACTATCAATCATCCGCACTCACCTTCAACGCCTCCCCTTCAAATGCACACCCTCACTCATCCTCACTCATCCTCAACACCTCACCCTCACCCTCATCCACCCTCAACACCTCACCCTAACTCACAATAACACTCTCACCCTCACTCACTCTCACTAACACTCACCCTCAACACCTCACTCACCCTCAACACCTCACTCACCCTCAACACCTCACTCACACTCAACTCCTCACTCACCCCCACCCTCACTCACCCTCAACACCTCACCCTCACACAGTGCAATAGGTCTCGCAGGATTTTTACTTAAAGATTTTACATTTGCTTATTGCTTTTTTGATTTGTAAATCTTTTGCATTGCCTACAAAAAATAAAATGCAAAAGATTTAAAACAAAAAAGATATAAACAATTCTAAAAGCACTAACTCTAATGCTGCGAGACCTATTGCATTTCTAATGCTTGTTTATCTTGTAACGGGGAAGGCCAATGTAGAGAGTATTGACATAGTCAAGCCGCAAAAGAATGAGAGCGCGGGTCACCACTTCTTTTACCGCTTTAGGCAGTAGTGGCAGAAATTTCTTGAAGAGTTACAGTGTGCCAAAGCATACTCCCGCCAGTTTGTTGATCGGAGTTAAGAATCTGAGGTCCTCACCAAACTATACCCCAGGTTTTTAACTGGGCTACCCATGGTTTTTGCCATGGGGAAGCCCTCGGGCCACAGTTCATCCCTGAAATTCGGCGGGAAAGGTCCCGTAGAGGAGGACCTCAGACTTCTCATCATTACATTTAAGTTGGGCCCGCGTTAACCAATTAAATACTTCAGTCTGGCAGTTTCTAGCTGATTCCACGGATACCTCATCTTTTTTCCATTTAAAAAGCAGCTGGGTGTCATCAGCGTAAGCTATAATTTTGGCACCCAGCCCTTCCGCCAGATAGATCAGATCAGTGGTGTCACAAAAACATTAAAAAGTAGAGGGCTCAATGTTGAGCCCTGTGGAACACCTGTGGTGATACTTCTCCGTGTGGATCAAGTGTGGCGGTACCCACACTTGCTGTGTTCTATTGACCAGGAAGGATTCAATCCAGTCCCCAACCTGGCCTGAAATTCCAATGTTGGACAGACGGGCAAGTAACTGACGATGTGGAACCGTATCAAATGCGGCAGAGAGGTCCAGTAAAACCAGGGCTGCTCTGCCACCAGAATCACAGAAATCCTTAACAGCCTCTGTCATCTCGCCCAAAGCTGTCTCCGTACTGTATGAGGCTCTAAAACCAGACTGGGCTGGGTGAGGAGCACCAGATGTTTCGACAAACGCAGACAGGTGTTTAAAGACTGCCTTCTCACATACCTTTGCCACAGCCGGTAGGAGTGAGATTGGTCGGTAGCTAGCGAGAATGTCTGGGTTCGATCAAGGTTTTTTGAACAGGGGGAGTAGTTTAGCCTGTTTTCATTCTTCAGACACCATGGCGGAATGCAGGGACAAGTTGATAATATTAATAACTTCGGGCTTGATTACCTCCGCCACAGCTGCCTGGCAAGACAGAGGTCTGCGGGTATCCTGATTTAAGTGCTTTAAGAATAGCCATGGTATCAGCCAAAGGGATGGGCGTAAATACTGTCAGAATGGTGTGAGTACGATCAGGCTCCCGGACGGCCTGGGATGATTATTCTGCCAGGCCCAGGCCAGCTGACCCCAAGCTATCCTGAACTGCTTGTATTTTATCGATAAAAAAACCAGCGAGAGCTGCTCGGAACAGGAATTGGAGACAGGAGCGGCCTTGCGTTCTGCAACCAGGTTCAAAAAGCTCTGGACAATCGAAAAGATTTCCTTTCAGTTGTTCCTAGATTGGAAAATGCGCTCCGCATAAAACTGGCCCTTGGCACTCTTAACCGCGTCACAGTAGCTATTCTGACATTTCCTGAGTGCAAATTTGGCCAGCGGGCAATAGGCGTGTCGCCAGCTGCGTTCTAACTTTTTACACGCTTTTTTCTGTTCTTTTAGTTCATTAGAGAACCAGGGTTTAGACGGGGTCAATCTTGCTATCTTGTGGTCCTGTGGTGTGGACAGCTGTTCCACTGCTCTCACAATCCAACCATGAAAACTTCCTACTGCCTCCGACAGTCGCCCCCCTCCAGCTGTCGGACGCATTTCGGTCAGAACCCTGCCAAAAGCTGCTGGCTTGGTCTGGTGGTCTGCCTTCGGTTAGCCTCAGAGGCGGATCAGGAGATGTAATGGACCAGGAAAAATGAAATAAAGAGTTATCAGCCCAGGTAACCGGAAGGGGATCCTGAACTACTAAGGGAAAGTTGGAGCAGACCACGTCAAGAGTATGGCCCCTGCAATGTGAAGGGGAATTAACCCATTGCGTCAGATGGGCAGGGTCTAAGGTATTGTTCAGTTCGCTAGTGTCAGCCGCCTCTTTACAATCCAAATGAATATTGAGGTCACCAAGTAGCAAAAAGTTATCATAATGCAAGGCCCTAGGTACAATGGCTTCATTCAAAGTTTTTAGAAAGGAGCCCGCTGGGCCAGGGGGACAATATATTAATGTGGTCCCAAGAAGAAAGTGCAGTGAAATAGTGAGGGGGAAGTCCAATGCTTCCCCATCCTTAATATCATGGTATTCTGCCTGCGTATAGGTCTAATTATCCCTAAATACTACCGCTACCCCGCCTCCTCTGCCTGCATTCCGGTCCATTCTGGCAATTTTATAGCCTGCAGGGATGGCCAGTGTAACAACACTAGGCGGCAAACTCATTGAGCCATGTCTCTGTTATAAATAAACAGGTCTAGCTGACTATCGAAGAATAGCTCAAAGATGTCCAGTGCATGCTTTACCAGGGACCGAGCGTTAATTAAAGCAGCCTGAATACGCCGGGAGTTCGGAGAGGCACACGGGACATGAATGGGGTGGGAAGTAACATCCAAGGTGTGGTTCTAATGGAAATGGCAAACCTGGCAAGTCCTTGTCATGCTGTTCAGGACCCTCCAATCTTGGCCACTCCTGCCTATGTGTTCCCCTATCGCCAAAAGTTCGGTACGACTCAGCCCCAAACGGGCCTTAGGTGGGTCTGGTGGACATTGGGCAGCATGGATGGCGCTGGCCGCTAACGCTAAGGTGTCATTCCTTCTGAGCAGCCAGGCAGCAAAGTAAGAGAAACCAGGATCTGTGGAGCCAAAAGGTTGATGTTCTGACTTTACGCTCTCCTTCTAATATCGTACATTATTCAGTGAAGAAAAGGGAATGGGAGTTGCAGCAAACAGACTTGGTGGCCAAGTGAATGAGAAGGCACTGACTGCTAACGCTTTGTGCTTCCACACTTTATAGCGAGTTGGGAGCATTAGATTTAAATAGGAGGCAAAGAATTCTAACCATGAAAGTACCAACCATAACCAAGGCTACTGGAATTACGTGGCAGCGTTGAGAAAATTATGCAACAAGAAAAGGCAAATTATGCAGCGTAATGCGGCACATTTTATCGTAGTATTACTTCTTCATTATTTTGACATTTTTAAGTTTTTCCTGCACAGCGCTCGTGAAATCTATTGTATTTAAAATAATTCTTAAAAGGGGATAACATCCAGCCCACTTGCTTTTCATTGGGTCCTGAGTAGGGTGACCAACTGGCATGGATGCAAATTCAGGACAGTGAGTGTAAAAATTCAGGACAGCAGGTCAAAATTCAGGACGAAAATTCAGGACAGCAGGTCAAAATTCAGGACAGAAATTTGGGACAAAATTTACGTTTTCATACACATCAGAGAAGGTCGTACAATAGTGTATAAGTAAGTAAATAGATAACCAACATAAATACATCTCAAAATAAGTTTATATTAAGTTGAGACAATCGTGCACCTCGACGTTTTGGTATGTGCACAGCTTTGAGCAACTGTGCAGCTCTTTATGTGGTATTTCGTATGATATTTTGTTTACAGTTTGGGGTTCCTTTGAAATGTTGTCCCACCCGCACTGCAGGGGATGCAGAGACCTTCAGCCTTCATTACACCCCTTCACCAAAGACCTCCCTCTGCACAGATTCCCTCACTATCCACCTCCCATGGTGCCCCTCATCGCTATATAGACCCTCGCTCATGTGTATGTCATTTATTTTACAGTGCTACTCCGCCCAATGTAGGGTGTTGAGCGCTTCAGCTCGCACACTTATTGTTCAGAGACAATGACTCATATAAGTATGTAAATCAATGTATAGGAAATGTTACTTAAGGCAAGGAGGGCTACAAGGTGTAGGAGTCACAAGGCATCCATACTGTTAGGTACTACATGCAGGGCCACTGGAATTATGCAGCAGGGAGGGCTGAATTATGCTGCAGGGTTGATTACATTATTTTTTCAAGAAAAGGGAATGTATGCAGCGTAATGCTGCAAATTTTGTCATAGTAACACCATATTATTTTCTCATTTGTGCACATTTTAACACTTTCTGGTCATAGGTTGAACCTCATTCGTACCCGCATAACACTAAAATATAGTAATATGCAAAGGAAGGTGACCAGTCAACCTTTACAAAGGGCCTTTGCAATACATCACTGCCCTTTTCGTTATTTTTTAACCATTTGAGGAAGCAACTGTTTTTAAATTAGAATCTTCAGATATATTCAGCTAATGATGGATTATGTGGCACATGTGACAAATCCATCCATCATGCGAAAACTGTTGAAGCCGCACAATTGCACAATTCCAGTGACCCCGAAATACAAACTGAGGATATAACACATAACATAGTGGTGGGGGTTGTCTTTACAATTATAATTCAAATAAATACTTTACTCTTCATGTTACACTTTGTGCCTTACAAGAGGTGCATTATGCCTCTATGCTTTTTTATGATGAGTCAAAACCGGAATTAGTGAAACATACATTTATCACCAGAGTTAAAGAGATATTTTTGTTATGGCCCAAAAATTGCAGTACTGCAAAGCACTCAGAAGTCTTTGCCTTTCATCCTGTCGGATATTTCAAAATGTAGCTTAGTTCTCCAGCACGGCTCTTCCACAAAAGCAGCATGCAGTGCCCTAGGCCTATGCAGAGGACGGCACGCCATGCGCTGTAACTACACAAGGGCCCATTGCAAGGGAGTAGCCAGAAAAATAAAATACCTACACTTTATATGGCACTGAATAAAGGAGAAAAGTGAGCTATACTGGTCTTTTATTTTGAAGTCTGTGAAAAGTGTTTCCCCTAATAAAAGTTTGCAAAAATAATGCAAAATTATGCTTTTTACAGCAGGAAAGAAACTTGGTCAAAAAGTGCATTTACCTATATTGACGTTTGTCTTTTATTCTTTCCGTCTTTAAATTTTCTTTCTTTCCTTATGTCCTTCTTTCTATCCACCTTTGTCATCTACTTTCTTCTTTACGTCCTCCATTTATTTTCTTTCTATCTTTCTGTCTGTGCATCCTTTCATTTAGTCTCAGTTTCTCTCTATTCTTTAAATTCATATTTCATTTTCTTTTCATATTTACATATTCCACATTAACATTCATTTGTGTTCCATTTTTCCATTTGATCATCCCCTTGTCCTTCCTTCCATTGTTAAATCTAAATCTTCCTCTTTCTTTCCAGCGTTCTTTCAGTATTTGCATTCTATTCTTCCTTCGCTTTCTCCCTCTATTTGCCTTGTGCTTTTTTTTATATACCATTATCATAATTTTCTTTCTGTCACCGCTTTTGGCTTCTTCGGCACCCCCTGCCCCCTCTCCCCCCACCTACCACACACTCATGCTGCGTTACAGTGATTATTCTAGCCTTATTTACTTGTTTTTTACTCTGCTCTGTGCTGATCTGCGAGTCACAGATCAAAGTAAGGGCCATGAAACACTTTTCTGACACCCTCCCCACACCCCCCCTCCAACCCCGTGCTTCCCTACACCTTTGGCCCATTGTCATTCTTTAGGTGGTAATCAGCCAGATCAGAATGACAATGGGCCCGTACAAAGACTGAGCGAGGTCGGGGAGGGGCTGCTGCTGCTGCCTCAGAGAAGTGTGAGCTGGCACATTTTGCTGTGGTCCCCAAAATTACGGACAAAAGGCGTCCGTCAAAGAAATGCTCACGGACAACGGACCCAAATAACGGGCAGTCCGTGAAATTTACGGACGGTTGGTCACCCTAGTCCTGAGCTTGCCACCTACTTTTCCTCCGTTTCTATGGGCTATAGCATATGGTTTCCTGTTGTTTCTTGTGTTTTCCTCCTGTGATTCTCTTATCGGTTTCCTGGCAATCAAGTACAGTTTCCATCCGCTTTTGAAGCAGAACTTTTTTGTATTCACCCTGTTGTACAGTTTGCCTTTAACAAGCACACTTGAAATGCTGCAGCTTGTGCTGTGCTTGTTTACTAATCTCTCCATGGTTGCATGCATTTCAAGTGTGCTTGTTGAACAAGCGGACCATTAACCTGACTGCCTAGACAAAGACTTAAAGAGCCCGCCGCCATTTTTCTACTAGGCGGGCCGCTTGTCATTCCGTACAGCTTCGCATGATGCATTGAGTCCGGGCGTTACAATATTAGACTATGCACTGAGGTGAGCAAACTAAAAATACTATATGACAGGGGCAGTGGGTGACATTTGAAAGTGGTGAGGCGCAAAGTGATTTGCATACTGCACCATAGCGAGCGAGCGAAGCGAGATAGCCCGAACTCCAAAAGAGGAGTTTGGGGGGAACCCCCCCCCCAAGAAAATTTTGAAAAAAAAGAAGAAAAATCGTGCATTTTCAAGCAAATTTGAGAAAGCAGGAGGTTAATAAAGACATTGTGAAAGTGCAGTTATTACATTAATAGATGGCATAACATGGGTAGCTGCTTATTCAGTATAACCACAGAGCTTCATACATTCCATCCTATTACGCTGAGGTGCTGAATTCAGACTATAAGACTTTCATGAAAATCTCAGCTCTAAGAGTAGAAGAAGTTGCACAGTAGTTGGGAAACAGCCTTCACAAAGCATTGGGAACCACGCCTTACCTTTACCAGCACATTCTTTGCAACGATAAAAAGTGTTTTCTTGAAATATATATTGGGGGGAAGAGACACCGAGAGCAGCAAACTAGGTGCTTGCCGGCCAAAGCAAAAGGGAGGCCTGGCCCTACCCCCACTCACATCTATTACATTGTATCCCGACTCCAGGTCCTAGAAGACTTGAGTGCTCTGGAGTCTGCAAAACTATGGCTTCATAAGGGTAGAGCTGTAGCAGTCCATAGTTGTGGATTCTCATCTGTCGATCAAAAGCCCAGAGACCCCCAAACATCTACTGAGCACCCCAACAAATACCACACTACATGTCTGGGTCGAGCTAAATCATAAACTAGCATAAACCACATATACCTTCCCTTATACACCCATCCATTTCAGCCAGTCCTTCACACCAGCATTTAGTCCTGGGCCCTTTGAGGCCTGGAGGAAGGGTGACTCTCTTATGGTGAGTGACCTATATAGTAATGGGAAATGTCAAGATGTGTAATAATTGCAAACAGAACTTTACCTTGCAGACACAGAAAGGTTCCACTATGCACAGCTTAGGGTATTGCCCTCAACTATCATGTACGCGGTCTCCAGAGACCTGACATCTGCAGAGAAATGTATTAGGCAAGCTAAAGACCAAAAGGGATTATCTCCAAACTATACCAGTTACTACTAGTAGAGACACTATCAAACTAATACCCATACACAAATAGATGGAATGCATTGTTAGGAGAGGCGCCTACAGAGCAACAATATTCACACCTAAGGTGGGACCAAACAAGGCACTCCACACTTTTCTGGCAAATAAACACATTTTAAATTACTGTAGGACTGGTATATACATCTGGCGAAACTCCACAAATAATACCCTAGTGCTAGTGTGCATCGCTGCGCTGGCGAGATTGTGATAACATAGGTGATCTACTTCATTGTCATGGCCTTGTCCCAAAAATATGGTTCTTTTGTGGGGAGGTACGAGCAGGAATACGCTCCAGGCATTAATCAATAGCATGCTCAACTATGGATGCTTAGGAGGTACTCTGAGGTAGGGAGTGTGTGCACCTCTAAATTGACATTTAAATAACTGCCCTCGTAAACTGTGCCCTCACTTCTCATGGTCAAGAACTAAACGCCCCTCTTCAGTGCCGGAATGGCCATTCCCCTACAATAGCCACGATCTCACCTCTCACAGAGAGCTGCACTCACACGCACAGTGCTATCGTGCACTCATCCCACAAACAGCGTGGACTCACCTGCTCAGAATATCCCTGCACTGACCTCCCGCAGGAACATGCTCCGTCCTCCTTCAGTGAGCGCGCACTCAGTGTTCCTGCAGGCTCCTCTCACACTAACCAGGTTTCCATTCTCAGAGTATGCTGCTATTACTGCCACAGGTCCAATAGATGTGTGGACAATTGTCCCTAGTCTCCCATAACTGACAGACATTCATTTGCATACTGGTTGAGTTGGGGCACCCTGAAGTGATTGTGGATCCCTGAAAGGTTGGGACCACATCTATGATTCAGGGGTCTGCGTCATGCCCATGGAAGTTGGGATCCCTCACTCTCATGGACACTGCTATTTTAATGATAGGCGTACCTCTACCCAGGTTTTCTAAGTTACTCCTTCTACCTGTCTTTCCTCCCTCCATTGTCTAGTATTCCTTTCTAAGTTTCTCTTTTCTTTATCACTCTCTTCGCCTCTTATGTATCCTACCTGCGCTTAACACCCTTCTCTCGCTGACATATTTATGCCACATTTCTCGTGTGTCCCCCACGGTCGTCCTTATCTATTTCCTCTACCCTCGTTCTCCAGTTCTGTTATTTTTTTCCTTCCTTCAATTCACTCCGTCCCTTTTTTTCGATTCCACCCTCTTCCAATCTTCTAATCTTTCCTCCACTCCTCTATAACCACGAGCCCTCCCCAAAGCCTACACTTTTCCCAAAATGTTGTACCACTGTTATGAGGGGAAGTTAGTTCCATGAAAAGTATCCCATTAACAATGCAGTAGCATAGAAAACATTACTATATGCAGATTTGTAAAGTACATTTAAGAGTGGATAAAAACACAGTGATTCGGGAATAAACCGAGGCCCATGAAAAACACGTGTATACACAGTGCAGCGTCATTCTATCTATTATTTAAAGAAACAACTACCTTTTACTATGTACCGCCGTGGGGCACATCAAAACAATGTCCACAATAACCATCCTCACTCAGCCTGCAGCAGACACAGTCGCCCGATTGCACCCTCAGATCGAGCGCGTGCCGCATGAAAAACTAAGATTTCAAATATAATCCTATACATCGCCGAGACACATGATTTACAATCTAATGCCAAGGCCGCTGGGAAGAAAACATGGATTTACAGTGTGCAGCTCAAGGTAATAAAAGCTTACGGCCGGGACACATGAAATGCATCGATATGAATGCAGCTCCACCTGGAAGATTACAAACACAGGTTTATGTAATCCAGTGGGGCGCATTAAAAAGCCATTTACGATGCAATCTTATTAGTCACACGGGTGCAACTGCAACTACTGGGATGCTATGCAGAGGCCATAAAACGGATAAACTCGTGAAGAGAAATATAGCGCTTACCTGCCCCTGGGAGCTAGCTGGGTGCATGTTCTGGGCTGGGCCAAGCCGATGGGTGGCGTGTTGAGCTTCCTGGGGTGCTCTCTGGGGTATCCTTGCGCCAGGCTGGTCTGGCCTGTGCGACGACTAGGTCACTTCCCCGAAAACTCTCGTACTTTCTCTGCAGTACACGGTCGTCTCTTAGTCTGCCGGCGTCGACTCGTCACGAGCTAAGCAGCGCATAAACGCACGCATCCCCCCCGGTGAAATGGCCAATCACTGCATGGCTTCACTGTGTGAAGCCATGCAGTGATTCAGTGATTGGCCATTAAGTTGTGGCTGAGGCAGTGTGTGCCACCCCCACGCGCGGCAGCCAATGATGGATGCTGCGCGGTGGACCAGCTAATCAGCGCCAGGATTGGCTAGAGGGGTACATTTGCTGCTTGCCCTGTCGCCCCTTGTAAACCCGGGCTATGGCAGGCTAAGAAGTAAGTTGAAGTACCCCTGGGTCCCGCTGGGGAACTTACAGTGCGCATGCTTGGGAAAGTTGGAATCCAAATTGCACTTGCGCACTACGGTCTGTCTGCTGCAGCCTGAGTGTACTGTCACTCAAGCTGCAGCAGGCCACCCCCGCTGCGCATTCCGAAATCGTCGGGTGTGTCCCGGCGGCTGACTTTACTTGTAATGTACACACTTCACTTGTACAAGTACAGAGTAATTTTATTGTAGCGGCCGCGATGCGGGTCCATTTGGCTGTAGGGGCTACGCCCATACGCCCCAATGGACGCACCGCGGCTGCTATATGATGAGCCCGCTGTACCCACAATGACTTCTGCTCATCGCCAGCCTCGCTAGGCCTGCTCCCATAGGCCCAGTCTCCTCCTCACTTGCAGCCCCCGGTGTTCACAGCATGAGTTAGTGTCCCCAATTGCCAGACACGTTAATGTCATTACATCCCTCTGATCGCCAGCCTCGCATAACCAGCTCCCGCAGACCCAGTCTCCTCATCTGTTCACCGGCGACCCCTGGCACTCACACTGCAACCAAGTGCCCCTACTGCCACACATGGGAGTGTGCTGCGAGGACTGCCAAGAATTATTCAGCACTGCTATGCTCCAGCATAACTCTCTTGGTCTGGTACAGAGAGCGGCTCTCGCAGATCTTAGACTGGCACTAAACAGGCTCTACACCAGAAAGAAACTGTGCCTTCTACTCACAAGTACTTGTCTACAGGTGCTATATATGGCCTTTGAATGGTAGACATTATTAAACAGACCATGTATGTGTATGTTTATTCTAGTTGTATTCGTATCCGAATTGTTTTTTACAATTACTCTTTTTTCAACGTGACGTTCTTTCATGGCACAGACTATCCAAGCGCATTAAAGCCACAGCCAACTGACACTATTTTCAAATCGGCTAAAGGCTGTTCAGCGCCATCTCGATAAAAAATGCTGCAGTAGTGAACAAAACACTCACAGTTCCTCGAAAAGTGCTTTCTGATGTAGTCTCACTCTGTTGCAATATAATCCATGGAAAGCCTTTAAAGCAGCACTCAGATAACAAACAGCACCACTACTACGTTTGCAATATATCGGCTCAAATAACGAGGATCTGGTCAAGTGGTGGTTACTAGATGTACAGTGCACTTAAATAAACAAATCCCCCCTTGCACAGCACACTTTACTCAAAAAATAAAAATAAAATTCCATAAGTGCTTTACATTTAACTATGTCTCTATCACAATATAGTTAATTAAAAACAACGAAAATATTAAAAGACATATTTCTTTCTAACACTTCACTATAGCCTTAAATATTCGTAATGAATGCAATTAAGAAAATTACACAATTTCAATTTTTAACATGCATGCGTGTCAATCCACATGAGTCCCAGGGAAAAAAATGCATAGTACTGCAAAAATATATCTTTCGATTAACATTAGCAGTTGAGGTTGCGATTAAAGACACGCCCTTCAAGACCTAGTCTCCGGCGACTTACGTTAACATATTTTAACACTATAGGACCATCCAGCCATTAACACAATCTTAAAAAGTGAGACCATGTACTTTTAGGAGATAATCTTTGATGTGCAAGCAACATTCTAAAACACTAGCTTTATTAACAAATTAAGTATTTTATTAAATACAATGATATGTATATATTTTGAATGCTTAAAAAACTATTAATACTTGTGGAAAAATAAATAAAAGCATTTTAGATATTTTTTTTAAAGCAATGAGATTTACTCAAAATTAAAACACTCACAACAGCCACGCACTGAAACGCATTCTACAGCATTACAATCATACCATAAAAGACATATTAAAAGGCTCTGACATTGCTATTTAACAAAATGGCTTGAAGACCTCCCCCTACTTACCATTTGATGGCTGCAACAACCTCTCTCCAGCCACCTTCATTGGCCACTGCTAGCCAAACATCAGTTACCATCCTTTCTGTGGACCAGGAACTAAACACGGATTAACCAAATGTAATCAGCGACCATCCGCTGCTCACAACGTGATGTTATTATTTCTTCTCCCTCACACTCGCACTGCATGCTGCTCCCTCCATAGCTCTTTTTTTTAAAGCACAAATAATCAAGACATGGAAAATGTAATATCCCCTCTTCTAATGATCTTAGCACTCTTTAACCTCATAATAAACTCTACCCCACTCCACTCTACCCCAATCTGGCACCTCCACTCTTTCAAAACTAACTTACTCAACTCTGTCCCAAAGTGCTCCAAAGCAAGCTACCACACGCCATTCTACCCACGCCAAGCCAGCTCACTCCAGTCTACCCCACTCAATCCCACCCTACCACAATCAAGCCCTTCCTAACCCACTCCACCACAAAACATTCTATCCGATCTACGACACTCAACTCTACCCCACTCTAATCTACAACAATCTACACCACTCCAATTTACCATACTCTAATACACTACAATCTATCCCAAGCTACTCTACTCAAATCTACTCACTCCAATATACACCTCTCTACCTCACTATATCCCACTCCCCTCTACCTCATCACACTCTACCCCACTAAACAACTCACTACTTCACTTGACTCTATCCCAATCTACTCCACTCGACTTTAATCCACTTCACGCCACTACAATCACCTCCATTCTACCCCACGCCACTCTACAACAATCTAACCCACACCAAACTACCACAATCTACCACACCCCACTAGACCCTATTCTATCACACCCTAATCTACACCAATCTAACTTTCTCCACCCCAACACAATCTACCCGACTCCATTCTACCACAATTTACACCAATCTAATCTACACCACTCTAGGCCCACTCCAATCTGCCCCACTCTACCCCACTCTAAGCAGCCCTACTCCAATATACATCTCTCTACCCCACTATATCCCACTCCCCTCTCGCCCACCTCACTCTACTCCAATATTGGATATTGGATATTGGATAGGTATTTATAGAGCGCTAACGTTCGCTCCCAAGGGAGCATCTGGAAAGGGGCGACCATTCGGTCCCCCCGAACGTATGGTGGAGTACCTCGATCCCCCCGGGAAGCCATCTTGGGCGGGAGGCGAGTCTCGGCTGGTATGCCCGAAGCGGCGTAGCCGGGGCGCGCCTTTTTCCCGCCCTAGAGTGGGCTGGCCTAGACACCAACGCGGCCGGCCACGCCCTCAGAGGCAGGCGGGGGCGGGTTCACGCCCACCCTGAAGACGGATAAAAGGAGCGGAAGCCAAGAAAGCATCCTCTTGTTCCTGTGCTCTGAAGCTGCACCTCCCCGCTGCACGTGAGCTCGAGACGGAACGAAGAGCCAATTTTGAGCGTTGTAATCTTTCTTTTTGTCTTACAGATATCCCGTCTGAGAATGCCCAAGAAAGTCGGAAAGCGGGTCGGTACCGAGCAGATGCTCCGCATGCTCATGAAGGAGATAGCCGATCTGAAGGAAAAGGTGGAGGCTAAGGACGGGCCGGGAGGAACGAAACGGCCTTTGCAGGGAGCAGTCCCCGGTGGAAAAAGCAAGAGGCCCAGAAGGGGAGCACTTGGGGGAGACACCCCGGTTCCCGATACCCCACGTGAGGAGCCAATCCCGGTGCCGAAAGAGGGGAACCCAATTCCTGTGGTGGTCACCCCCGTGAACAGGGAGGATATGCCCCCCGAGTTGGCGGCACAATTGGCAGAGTGGTTGGGAAAAGATAGCGAGGGCGCCACGGCTGATGACGCCCGGGCAGTAATGAGGCAATTGCGGGAATCTAGGGAGGCTGCGAAGGCAATATCTTCTGTTCCCCCACAGGTTCCGGCTACGGGGAGTTCAGCAGGCCCAAGTTCGGCGACAAGCACGGGGTCTACTTCAGGTAAGCGGCCATTGCCGATTGCGGGGGAGGGGTCTGTGCCTTCTCGAAAGGAAAAGATTGCCCAGCATGTCCCGCTAGAAATTAAGGAATTGATTTGGGCGGATAAGTATATAAACATGTTTTCATTGCTTACCGACCATTACGAGATAGAGCATGTAAAGAGTCAAAAGGAGCTCATGCATCCGAGTGTTTGGCGCGCGAAAATGGCCGCCTTTAAGGTCGACGAGACCATTGGTACTTGGGGCAGAGCGTGGGGCATTTTTACATCCATCATGGGTGAGCGTAGGCCCGAGTTGCTGACCGAGTTACCCATTTATCAGTCGCGTATTATGGAGTATTCTGTGGCATATGGGGGCAATCAGTGGTTCTGCTATGACAATCTGTTTAGAAAAGCTAAAGAACACAACCCATTGTTGTCTTGGGATTGTTACGACTCCGTGTCATGGCAAAAAATGGAGAGTACAGGAATGTTGAAGGTACCATTGGTAGGGAGTAATGGGGGGGAATCTTCCCGCCAAAACTCTGGGACACCCTTTCGGACGGGTGCAGGTAACGAGTACCACTCAAAGCCGAGTGGCAACACAGGTAAAAGGGGGATCTGTTGGAATTTTAACAGAGGGAAATGTACGAGGCCCCAGGGGTCATGCAAATTCAGACACGAGTGTGGAGGGTGTGGGCAGTCATCCCATCCTGAGTCCATGTGCAGAGCCAAAACGGGTGATAACGGTGGTAAGGGGGGCGCCAAACAGGTCTAATACAGTCCGAGGGGCGCCTTTACCTACCCCGATTGATACCATGGCAATGATTCCTTGGCTCAGCGAATACCCGGATCATGCTTCCGCTGGGGTGTTACGGAACGGGTTTTCATATGGTTTCCGCATCCCAGTGGGGGATTTTCAGGGGGTACCAAACTGTAAGAATCAAATGTCGGTCTTACATCACACGGCGGTGGTGCAGGTAAAGATTGGGAAAGAGGTGACTCGAGGTCGTGTCGCCGGTCCATTCGATTTGCCACTGGTTGCTAACTTTGTGTGTTCTCCTCTAGGGGTGGTCCCCAAGAAGGACCCGGGTGAGTTTCGGCTGATACATAATTTGTCAGCCCCACGTGGTCTTTCCGTAAATGACGCGATAGACCCGGAAGTATGTTCGGTGCGGTACGCATCTTTCGATGAGGCCGTGGCCATGTTGAATCGCCTGGGGCCCGGGACGCTGATGGCCAAATCGGACATCGAGTCAGCGTTCCGGTTGCTCCCGGTACACCCAGACGATCAGCGTCTACTTGGTTTTCAGTTTCAGGGTCGCTATTACATGGATAGATGTATGCCAATGGGATGCTCGATTTCATGTTCCTATTTCGAGAAATTCAGTTGTTTTCTGCAGTGGGTATTCACGAGGAAGACAGGTTTTCAACATGTTATGCACTATCTCGATGACTTTCTGTTTTTGGGGGCAGCCGGGGATTCTGAGTGTGGACAGGCTTTACATGAATTTTGTGTCCTAATGAATCAATTCGGTGTGCCTTTGGCGCCAGGTAAGACTGTGGGTCCCTCGACCTTGATCGAGTTTCTGGGGATCGAGCTCGACTCGGTGGAAGGTTGTTTTCGATTACCCAAGGAAAAAGTGTTAAAATTCAGGTTATCCCTTGAGACATGTATTCATGCAACGAAAGTAAACCTGCATCAATTGCAACAGGTGGTGGGTCAGTTGAATTTTGCCTTAAGAGTAGTGCCGATGGCGCGCCCTTTTTCCCGCTCGATTGCACAATCCATGGTCGGCTTGAAGGAAGGACATCATCGCACGAGACTCTCGGCAGAGGTTCGCCAGGACATGCGCATTTGGATTGCATTCCTGGCGGATTTCAATGGTCGAATTGTCTGGAACAAACCAGCGGTGTCTTCCGAGGAGTTGGGGCTTTGGACAGACTCGGCGGGGAGTGTGGGTTTTGGCGCCATATTGGGTACACAATGGTCGGCTCAAAAATGGCCGTCATGGTGGCATGAGTGCGGGTTGACGAGTAACATTGCTTTTCTCGAACTGTTCCCTATTCTGGTGGCTTTGAAAACATGGCCAGAAGGATTTAGGGATCACTCTGTGGTGTTCTGGTCTGACAACATGACCGTGGTTGAGTGTATCAATAGTCAGGCAGCACGATGCAAATTGATTCTGAGACTGCTTAAGGAAATTGTGTTGTTGTGCATGCAACTGAATGTACTGTTTAGGGCGCGACACGTGCCGGGGGTGATGAACCAAGCGGCTGATGCGCTTTCTCGTTTCCGTATGCAGGCCTTCTGGGGTTTTCTGCCCACAGCGGACCCGGTGGCGGCACCCTTTCCCGAAGCTCTCTGGTCTCTCGGTGCCCCGAACTACAAAACCTCGTGGGAGAGAGTTTAGCACCCAGGACGAGGAAGGCATATGAAGGGGCGTTCCGTTCCTATTGGGCCTTTTTTGGGTACTGACGGGGGGGAGCTTTGGGGTCAGGAAGAGTTTGTAGTAAAATTCCTGCTCTCTTTACATCAGGCAGGCAAGTCAGTAGCGACGGCCCAAAGGCATCGGGCCGCCATTTCCTTTATGGCAAGGGCTCATGGGATCCAGGACCCGACAGCGTCTTTCGTGGTGCAGAAAGCGCTACGTGGGTGGCAACGCCTTGAGGGTCGCAGAGTAGACGATAGGCACCCGATAGGTCTGGATAGGTTGGCCCTGTTATTGTCCGTGCTACCGGTAACATGTTCATCCCAGTACGAAGCAGTGTTGTTCCGAGCCGCATTTGCATTAGCATTCCATGGGGCTATGCGGGTAAGCGAATTAGTGGCAAAGAACAAGCAGGATACGATGGGGGGACTGTGCCGGGAACACATTCAGGTCAGGGAGGAGACAATGACGGTCTCGTTTGTCAGGTCCAAATCCGATCAGGGTGCAATCGGGGACTGCGTAATCATACAGAGGATCCCCGGGTCTTCCATGTGCCCTGTTGTGTGCGTAGAGGAATATTTAGCGCAGAGGGTGGCAGCATGGGGGGGACCTTGTTAAGACACGCTGACGCCACCCCACTGACGAGGCTTCAGTTTCAGCGGGTGCTTGCGATGTCAATTTCGGCCGCGGGCTTGAACCCCGGCGACTTTGGGACCCATTCCTTTCGGATAGGGGCTGCTACGGAGGCTACTGCCAGGGGTCTGAATGTTGAACAGGTAAAACGTGTGGGGCGTTGGTCCTCGAACTGTTATAAGAGGTATGTGCGGTTGCACATGTTGTGAAGCTGTAATGATGTACTCACGCTTCTTGTTTTTGTTTGATTTTCAGTTACGCAAGCCTACGAGGCGGGGCGGACTGTGCAGTCGACCCGACACCGGGGGGCCAGCGGTCAGACATTACCGGCTGTGAAAAAGGAGGTGTGGGTCGTGGGCCACTCATACGTGAGGCGTGCCGCGGACGTATTCAAAGCAGGTGACATGATTCACGTGGCTGGGGAATACGGGTACAGTGTGTCCTTCTACGGAAAGGGCGGGCTCTGTATTGACCAGTTTCGACCATTTTTCGAGGGTTTGTTAGGGCGGACGAGGTCACCGCCGTCTGTAGTCATAGTACATCTTGGGGGCAATGATTTGGTGACCACTGGTAGACGACTTCTTCTTGAGGCGATGCTTTCCACGGTAAGTTGGTTGGCGAGAAGAGTTCCAGGGTGCACAATTGCATGGTCCCATATGATCCCACGAAAAGTGTGGCGGGGGGCTATTTCTGTTTCTGCTCTGAATCATTCCGTGAGGAAAGTTAATAATAAAGTGAGTAGATTGTTCCGTTCAAGTACACTGCATTCTATTTCGCATGGTTGTATTAAAGGGGACATATGTATTTGGGGGATGGTGTTCATTTGTCCCGGATGGGGAACGAGTTACTCATAGGAGACCTGATAGCCTGGCTAAAGACTTTATGACATGACCTTTAGGCAGGAGTGTTGTGGGGGGTCCGGATAGCCGGTCAACTATCCGGCCTGTGGCGGTAAGGTCATGATCGGTGAGCAGTAATTCGAAGATCCCTATGAGGGGGCGTCACCCATTACGGATGGGAGCGCGCGGGGGAGGTGGCCAATTGGCCCCTCAACGGGGAGGCGGTCCTGTCTAAGGAGAGGCCGCCGGAAGGAAAGGAAAGGTGGTCAAGGCCCCTTCCTGGATAGGAGGGGCTACGGCCCCTCCTGGGGAATTTCCCGGGGCCAGGACATCTGCGACGGCAGATGGGTAAGTTGTGTGGGGTGCGGGAGGGGGTTTACGCTACCTTTTAGACACCTCACATGAGTCCTCGAACGACCGTTAAATGGCGTCGAGTTTATTGGGGCCCCCGTCAAGTACAAAGGGAAATTGGTAGATGCACTTGAGGAACGCCTCTGTGCGGTCACTCCTCTCACAAGTGAGGGGGGTATTTCTGGTTTAGGGATCTGACACCGGTTACGACCTTGCCGTTGGCCCTTAACGTTAGGATGTACAATTTCAAGTCAAATGTTTTGTAGGATGTTAGTTCGGCTAGGAGAACCTTTGTATTAGAGATCTGTTAAGGTTAGCCAAACATCGTAATGTGGAAATGAAATTGTACATAATATGAAACTGTTATTTTAATGTTTTAATTTTGTTTCATATTTTAAATAAATACGGCCGGGAAGGGTGACTCCCTTCCCGCCTTCCAAAAGTTCAAGAACGGTTTCCGGTTTCCCAATTCTTGGGGATTGTGTTGAGAGGGGGTGGCGGGTATCTCAGCCATATGGAAAGGGGCGACCATTCGGTCCCCCCGAACGTATGGTGGAGTACCTCGATCCCCCCGGGAAGCCATCTTGGGCGGGAGGCGAGTCTCGGCTGGTATGCCCGAAGCGGCGTAGCCGGGGCGCGCCTTTTTCCCGCCCTAGAGTGGGCTGGCCTAGACACCAACGCGGCCGGCCACGCCCTCAGAGGCAGGCGGGGGCGGGTTCACGCCCACCCTGAAGACGGATAAAAGGAGCGGAAGCCAAGAAAGCATCCTCTTGTTCCTGTGCTCTGAAGCTGCACCTCCCCGCTGCACGTGAGCTCGAGACGGAACGAAGAGCCAATTTTGACCCACCCACCAGCCCCTGAGGACAGCGATTCATTGTGAATACAGTTGATATAGTATCTTTTGTTTTCTCTGTTCTCTTACAGGTTGTGATGATATCGTGAAATTTCTTAAAATACAATAAAGATTGGTTATTTTCAGTATATTTTGCAAATAAAGTTTTGGAGCAAGGATTGAGCAGTATTTACGCTTGGTAATAAGTGATGTTTTCTTTGTAATCTCAGTAACTTAGTTAGACTTGTCGTATTTATTTTGGTCGGGCGGTAAGGTCATGATCGGTGAGCAGTAATTCGAAGATCCCTATGAGGGGGCGTCACCCATTGCGGATGGGAGCGCGCGGGGGAGGTGGCCAATTGGCCCCTCAACGGGGAGGCGGTCCTGTCTAAGGAGAGGCCGCCGGAAGGAAAGGAAAGGTGGTCAAGGCCCCTTCCTGGATAGGAGGGGCTACGGCCCCTCCTGGGGAATTTCCCGGGGCCAGGACATCTGCGACGGCAGATGGGTAAGTTGTGTGGGGTGCGGGAGGGGGTTTACGCTACCTTTTAGACACCTCACACGAGTCCTCGAACGACCGTTAAATGGCGTCGAGTTTATTGGGGCCCCCGTCAAGTACAAAGGGAAATTGGTAGATGCACTTGAGGTACGCCTCTGTGCGGTCACTCCTCTCACAAGTGAGGGGGGTATTTCTGGTTTAGGGATCTGACACCGGTTACGACCTTGCCGTTGGCCCTTAACATTAGGATGTACAATTTCAAGTCAAATGTTTTGTAGGATGTTAGTTCGGCTAGGAGAACCTTTGTATTAGAGATCTGTTAAGGTTAGCCAAACATCGTAATGTGGAAATGAAATTGTACATAATATGAAACTGTTATTTTAATGTTTTAATTTTGTTTCATATTTTAAATAAATACGGCCGGGAAGGGTGACTCCCTTCCCGCCTTCCAAAAGTTCAAGAACGGTTTCCGGTTTCCCAATTCTTGGGGATTGTGTTGAGAGGGGTGGCGGGTATCTCAGCCATATTGGCGCTGTAAAACCTAGGACCAGATCACCGGGGGGGTGTTGGGGGACTAGATCGCTGCTTTAGTCCAGTCATCGGAGAGGTTGAAAATCCACGTTTTGAGGAGCTTCCTGAAAGGCTTCTCCTGCGTCTGAAGTCTAAGATGCCTTGGCATGCTGTTCCAGGCTCTGATGGCAAGGAAACTGAGTGTTTTTCCACCCTTAGTCTTCAGGTTGAATTTGGGGGGAGTCATGAGGTTTTCTTGCGAGGATCTGAGAGTGCGACCCGGGGAATAGTGAGGGAAGCGTCTCGACAGGTAGGCTGGGCCGGATTTGTTGAAGGCTCGGAAGGCTACAATGAGAATTTTGAAGAGTATTCTCTTGTCCAAGGGGAGCCAATGTAAGGATTTGAGGGCAGTAGAAATAGAAGATTTGCGTGGCAGTTTGAGGACAAGCTGAGCAGCAGTGTGCAGGACACTCTGTAGTTTCAGTCGGGTGGATTTTTTGGTCCCTGCCAGGAGGCCATTACAGTAGTCTACTCGGGAGAGTATGAGGGCTACCGCAATGGTCTTTCTGGAGTCGAGCGGGAGAAAGTCAAAGAACTTTCGCATGGACTTAATAATTCCGAAGCATTTACCTGCTACGGTTGCGACGTGGGTATCAAAAGAGAGATCGGAGTCGAAAATGACTCCGAGGTTTCTGGCCGATGATACTGTCTGCGGTGGGGCGGCAGAGTTGTCGGGCCACCACAGGGCTGGACTAAAAGAAGCATTCTTACCGATAGGCAAGATTTCGGTTTTATTGGAGTTGCAGCGGAGGTGGTTGGCGTCCATCCATTGAAAGACCGCTGTAAGGCAGTGCTTGAGATTAAGTTCAGCCGTGTTTGAATTGTCGTCGAGAGGGATGACAAGCTGAGTATCGTCAGCATAAGACGTGACAGTAATGCCGAACGATTCTATGAGAGTGAGCAGGGGGATGAGATATATATTAAAAAGAAGGGGACTAAGAATGGAGCCCTGGGGAACTCCACAGAAGATCTTTTTCTCTTTCGATTGGAAAGGGCCCAGTGAAACAGTTTGGAACCTGTCACTGAGGAAGGAACTGATCCAGGCAAGGGCCGAGTTGGTTACGCCGATGTCCATAAGCCTGTTAAGCAGAATGGAGTGGGAAATAGTATCGAAGGCCGCCGTGAGGTCAAGAAGGATCAAAATGGCCTTCTTCCTTTGATCTTGGAGACCTTTGATGGTATCGGTCAGCTCGATCAGGGCGGTCTCGGTAGAATGTTTAGACCGGAAACCGGATTGCTGGGGGTGGAGTAGGTTGTGGGCATCAAGAAAGGACTTGAGCTCCTTGTGGACTAATTGTTCTGTTATTTTGCCCAGCGCAGGTAACAGGGTGATGGGACGAAGGTTGGTTAGATCAGAGGGGGGTTTGTTTGCCTTTTTCATAAGAGGTTTCACCACACCCTTTTTCCAAGAAAGAGGAACAGAGCCAGTTTTGAGGGAGAGGTTGACTATTTCATTGATGATGGGGTTAATTTCATCAATGATGGTGTGGAGGATCTTGGGGGGACAAGGGTCAGAAGGTGAGCCAGATTTGCATGAGAGAATCGCTTCTCTGGTCTGGGTCAGGGTCACCGGGGTAAAGTGTTTGAGACTGTTAGCGGTCGGACGAGATTGGTCTCGCTCCATGATTGAGTACACCGGAGGGGGGGGGGGAAGGTTTGGTGGATAGAGCTGATTTTTTCCTCAAAGTAGTCAGAGATCTTACTACATAGTTCTAGGGAGGGGGGGATTTCTGGTTGGAGTGCTTTTGGTTTGGTGAAGGATTTTACTATGGAAAAGAGGGTTTGTTGTTTTTGCTTGGCCTCTTTGATGGCGTTCACGTAGTAAGTTCTTTTTGCTGATTTAATGGTTGAGAGATAATTTTTTCTCTGTAGGATGTAGTTGTTACGATCGTCGTTGTCGTAGGATCTACGCCATTTGCGTTCTGCTTTCCTGCAGAGTAGGTGAGCGGCTGTTAGGTCAGGCGTATACCAAGGGGCTTTAGTTTTTTTTTTTTTTAGGGTGTTGGCTTTTTTATTTGGTGGGCATCGTTTGGAGATTTCTAGAGAGAGCCAGTTGTCGAGAGAGATTGCATCTTGATCGATGTTACCAGAGGAAGAGGGGGCATTGGTAAAGGACAAGGGGTGAGCAGTAAGATTTTTCTGGACAGTTTTCCAGTTAATGGGGTGGATATGTTGGCGAATAGGTTTTTTGCATTTCAGAGGGGGATCGTTGAGGATATGGAAAGGGATCAGACTGTGATCGGTCCAGATTTGGGGAATGGGAGACAAGGTGGAGATGGACGGGAAATTGGAACAGACACCATCGAGGGTGTGGCCAATGGAGTGAGTAGGCAGCTTGACGCTTTGTTGCAGATTGAAGATATCCAGCGTCTGTTGAAAGTTTTTGGTGAAGGGGTCAATAGGTGTTTCGAGATGCAAGTTAAAGTCGCCCAAGAGGGTGAAATGAGGATAGCGGAGTAGGAAGTGTCCGAGTGCGTCATTAAGGGCGCCAAGGAATTTCGTGGCATTACCGGGTGGGCGGTATATCAGACCACCTGAGAAAGAGAGGGTTTGACTAAGTTTAATGGAGAAACCTAGTCCCTCTGCATCAGTGAGGGGATCGAGGCAGAAGGTGTGACAGGTAAAAGAATTCCTCAAGATAAAGGCAACGCCTCCTCCTCTACCTTTCTGTCTGTCCTGTCTGTGAAAGGAGTAGCCTAGGGGGAGGGCGATGGCTATGTCAGGGTTACTGTCTTCAGTGAGCCATGTCTCGGTGACCATGAGACAGTCCAGGTCATGGTCGATAATGAGATCGTGGATATCCTGACTATGTTTGCACATCGACCTGGCGTTTATCAGACCTCCTGAAAAGTGAGGTTGTTTGGAGGATATTGTCTGCTTGGAGACGAGGTTGAGTGACCAACGACATTTGTTGCAACTGGTGGAGCCGAATACTTTAGAAAGATCAAGCTTGCAGGGGCAGTCAGAACTGCCTCGAAGTTTCAGAAGGTCGTTGGGATCATACCTGATGGTTTGAGGATGTTGGGCAGGGGTTCCTGCGCCTGGCGCGGTCTTGGCGCGGACGGGCGCAGACGGGCTTGCCTTAGGCGCGCCTTCGGCGCGCAAACGGCGCTCCCCTGCGCTCGTCCGCTGCGCTTCCTGTGAATGCACATTTCTAGGGGAAGGTGGGGGGTGTGGCCTAAAAAGGGGGCGGAGTCAGCGCGCACGCCACTGGTGATGGCGGCTGCAGGCAAGAACCAGGAGAGCGCGAACAGCTATTAGTATCAGCTGTGCGCTAAGGTGAGAGCGAGCGCTGAGTAGTGCTTAGTGATTTAAAAGCAAGGAAATCGTGACACCACACATGAGCGCGAGTGCAGTGAAAGAATACAATTTTAAAAACAATGGAGTACCTCCAGATCCCGGCTTCCGCCTCAGGACTGGGACAAGGTTTGCTAGTTCCGCTAGAAGTCAGCGGGTTTAAGTAGGACGATCAGGGGGCGTGGCCCAAAAAGGGGGCGGAGTCAGCGCGCACGCCGCTGGTGATGGCGGCTGCAGGCAAGAACCAGGAGAGCGCGAACAGCTATTAGCAAACCTTGTCCCAGTCCTGAGGCGGAAGCCGGGATCTGGAGGTACTCCATTGTTTTTAAAATTGTATTCTTTCACTGCACTCGCGCTCATGTGTGGTGTCACGATTTCCTTGCTTTTAAATCACTAAGCACTACTCAGCGCTCGCTCTCACCTTAGCGCACAGCTGATACTAATAGCTGTTCGCGCTCTCCTGGTTCTTGCCTGCAGCCGCCATCACCAGCGGCGTGCGTGCTGACTCCGCCCCCTTTTTAGGCCACGCCCCCTGATCGTCCTACTTAAACCCGCTGACTTCTAGCGGAACTAGCAAACCTTGTCCCAGTCCTGAGGTGGAAGCCGGGATCTGGAGGTACTCCATGGTCTTTAAAATTGTATTCTTTCACTGCACTCGCGCTCATGTGTGGTGTCACGGTTTCCTTGCTTTTAAATCACTAAGCACTACTCAGCGCTCGCTCTCACCTTAGCGCACAGCTGCGCTAGAAGTCAGCGGGTTTAAGTAGGACGATCAGGGGGCGTGGCCTAAAAAGGGGGCGGAGTCAGCGCGCACGCCGCTGGTGATGGCGGCTGCAGGCAAGAACCAGGAGAGCGCGAACAGCTATTAGTATCAGCTGTGCGCTAAGGTGAGAGCGAGCGCTGAGTAGTGCTTAGTGATTTAAAAGCAAGGAAACCGTGACACCACACATGAGCGCGAGTGCAGTGAAAGAATACAATTTTAAAGACAATGGAGTACCTCCAGATCCCGGCTTCCACCTCAGGACTGGGACA
The DNA here is from genome assembly GCF_964263255.1 of Lissotriton vulgaris. NCBI lineage: Eukaryota > Metazoa > Chordata > Amphibia > Caudata > Salamandridae > Lissotriton > Lissotriton vulgaris. The sequence goes on from NW_028246706.1 coordinate 731,022, forward strand.
AGGTTTGCTAGTTCCGCTAGAAGTCAGCGGGTTTAAGTAGGACGATCAGGGGGCGTGGCCTAAAAAGGGGGCGGAGTCAGCACGCACGCCGCTGGTGATGGCGGCTGCAGGCAAGAACCAGGAGAGCGCGAACAGCTATTAGTATCAGCTGTGCACTAAGGTGAGAGCGAGCGCTGAGTAGTGCTTAGTGATTTAAAAGCAAGGAAATCGTGACACCACACATGAGCGCGAGTGCAGTGAAAGAATACAATTTTAAAAACAATGGAGTACCTCCAGATCCCGGCTTCCGCCTCAGGACTGGGACAAGGTTTGCTAGTTCCGCTAGAAGTCAGCGGGTTTAAGTAGGACGATCAGGGGACGTGGCCTAAAAAGGGGGCGGAGTCAGCGCGCACGCCGCTGGTGATGGCGGCTGCAGGCAAGAACCAGGAGAGCGCGAACAGCTATTAGTATCAGCTGTGCGCTAAGGTGAGAGCGAGCGCTGAGTAGTGCTTAGTGATTTAAAAGCAAGGAAATCGTGACACCACACATGAGCGCGAGTGCAGTGAAAGAATACAATTTTAAAAACAATGGAGTACCTCCAGATCCCGGCTTCCGCCTCAGGACTGGGACAAGGTTTGCTAGTTCCGCTAGAAGTCAGCGGGTTTAAGTAGGACGATCAGGGGGCGTGGCCTAAAAAGGGGGCGGAGTCAGCGCGCACGCCGCTGGTGATGGCGGCTGCAGGCAAGAACCAGGAGAGCGCGAACAGCTATTAGTATCAGCTGTGCGCTAAGGTGGGAGCGAGCGCTGAGTAGTGCTTAGTGATTTAAAAGCAAGGAAATCGTGACACCACACATGAGCGCTAGTGCAGTGAAAGAATACTATTTTAAAAACAATGGAGTACCTCCAGATCCCGGCTTCCGCCTCAGGACTGGGACAAACAACATGCTACCTCACTTGACTCTATCCCAATCTACCCCACTCCACACTGACCCACTACACTCCTCTACAATCTCCACCAATCTACCCCAATCTACACCCTTTCTCCTCTACACAAATCTAATCCACACCAAACTACCACAATCTACCACACCCCACAAGACCCAATTCTATTACACCCCACTATACAGCAATCTAACCCTCTTCACCCCAACACAATCTACCCAAATAAATTCTACCACCATTCACATCACTCCACTTTAATCTACACATCTACACCACTCTAGGCACACTCCAATCTACCCCACTCCAATTGACCTCACTGCACTACAATCTACCCCACTCCACTAAACTACAATCTACCAAAATCAACCCCCATCTTCCACACGCCAATCAACCCCACTCTAACCCACTCCACTCTACCCCAATCTCTTATACCCCACTCCACTCTACCCAAATGTAATCTACTCCAACCGACCCCTGTTCACTCCACCCCAATTTATGCAACTCCAATCTACCCCTCCATTCTATCTAACTCTAATACAATCTACCCTAGTCTACCACACTCTACTCCAATCTAACCAACTCTGTGCCAGTCTACCACACTCTACCCTATTCCAATCTGCCCCAATCTACACCACCCCAATCCACCACACTAACTTGTTTTCATTTATTGGATCTATTTCTTCTTGTTACTTTGCTACCTGTAATTCCCTCTGTTTCCTGGTCACCTTTCTGCCATTTAGTTTCCCTTCAACGCATTCCCTGCTCCAAATCCCACCAGTTATCACTAATCCTAAACTTACAACTAAAAACGAATTATTAATAATCACATAGGTGAAGCCTAATGCATTTACCAATGCTTGTTACGCTTGCTAACACTATGACCATTAGTTGCAACAAGTGCTACTGCGTTTATAGTAACGTTTGAACCGTTTGAGCTAGAAACAAAAATGTATTTGTTACAATCTTAATATTATGCAGTTGATTACATATTATGTGGCAAATCAATAATTATGCAAAAAAATGCAGCAGCAGCACAATTGCATAAATCCAGTGGCCCTCACCAAAACACAACCTGTTGGAATATTTATGGATGAAGAGAAAATGATTCAAATAAGGATTCACATAAAGATTATTATCTTTGATGTGGAAGAGAGACAAATTGGTAATTTAAGTGTGTTAATATTAGTCAGTTTGGCATGTAGCAGGATATTCCGATTTGTGCAACAAGGGTTTGCGTTCTATGGTGCGCATTCAGAATTTTGCTCTAATTGCCAAGAAGACTCTCACCAGGTTTCACCTCCTTGGGTAAATAGTGTATTATACTTTGAACTGAATTGAATAATTTTATATAGGGCGAATGTCCAAAGGTGTCTTGGCTCTGGCGTCTGCTAACTACAGTACTGAACACAAGGAGTATGCAAAAGATCATAGAACACGACCCCATTCCCATTGCACTAGGATCACAGTAGCCATGATTTATAAATGCACTTTGACTCTTACATTGAATAGCTATGTAATGTCTGAAAAAGGCAGTGATGTCAGCATATGCATACTGCCTTGCCTTACTTTCACTATGTACCTTTTTGTAAGATATTTTGTTAGATTAACATATGATTGTTACGTAATACAATATACTTTTCATCTGACAGAATTGTACAAAAACACTGTCCTCTGCCACTAAAGGGAAGTGAGAAAAATAAATTAACCTAGCCAGTGGCTTAATTTTCAATGGCTCCTCTAAATAAAATATTCACTTGTAAATGTTTTAATAGCTTGGAATTTTCCACCATCCATAACAATAATATTGGCCATGATGTAAAGGACATCAGTCAGTTGGTTCATTTTGTTCACTCATTGGGTTGTCAGGGGGAGGGTTAATACCTGTTTTAAAGTTCATGTTTAGAAACTTTCACTTCAAATAAATGTCAATGAATGTAGTGATCTAATGTACTAAATTGAAACACTACCATATGTTAAAGAAACATTTCCTACATTTTAATATATTTATCATGTTCTTAAATTGCGTTTATTATGTGATTTAGTTCCAAATATTTTAAAGATTCGGTATGTTCTGTGGCACTTAGGAATGAGCCAGATCACTGTTATGGCATTGGCTTAAATGCAGAGCAATTGTAAGGCATTGACAAAGTGGCCAATTACCAAGAGCACATTCTTTCAAGTGACTCGGTCCCCACAAGCACGACCAATGGACCAGTGTAGCAGCAGAGTTTGGACCTAGAACATTGCGAGAACCCGCAAACATTCGGGAATTTCAGTACTGCTGAATTTGAAGCATTACAACAACTAAAAAACGATACCTCCATAACAATTAAACCCGCGGACAAGGGCGGAGGCATCGTCATCCAAGACACAACCACGTATGAGACCACCTGCAAAAATCTACTCAGTGACGTCAGAAATTATACGCCACTGGCAGTGGATCCAACCCCAGATCTTGCTAAAAGAATTAGCTCAATGGTGAAACAAGCAGAGGACCAAGACCAGATCTCCAAGAATGAAGCCGCATTTTTGATCAATACAAGTAGCGTAATACCCTACTTCTACACTTTGCCAAAAATGCATAAAGACAAACTCCCTCCACCTGGACGCCCAATCGTCTCAGGCATAGGGTCACTTTTGGAACCGCTTTCACAATTTTGTGATTATTTTCTAAAACCTTTAGTCCAGTCCACACCGACTTACCTGAAGGACACCAAGAGCCTGCTACGACTGCTGACAGAAATAAACTTTCCTGAAAATTCTATTACCCTTGTAACACTAGATGTGGAAAGCCTCTATACTAGTATTCCGCAGGATGACACAATCGAGGTCCTTAAAAAGGCCCTTGACTCAATCGACTGGGAATTCCGGACCCCAAAGAAATTCATCATCGACTGTGCCACACTAGCACTAAAAGAAAACTTTTTCTCATTTAAAAACAAACTGTACCTACAATGCTCTGGGACTTCCATGGGCAGCACCTTCGCACCGAGCGTGGCGGGGCTGTATGTGGCAGACTTTGAGGCCAAACATATCCTACCACCAACCGCTAATTTTTCTTCGTCAATGCTTTTGTGGAAACGCTACATTGACGATATCCTACTCATTTGGAATGGTAGTGATAATGGCTTGCAACACTTCCTCTCTTGGATTAATACCTTAGACCCAAACCTGAGATTTACTAACACCACAAGCAAGAAAGAAATTGTATTCTTAGATGTGGTTATCTCAATCAGCGGTACGACACTGGCTACAAAGACCCACAATAAACCTACTGCCAAAAATAATCTATTACAATTTAACAGTTTCCATCCGCGCCCGTTGAAAGAAAATTTACCTTACGGGCAATTTCTCAGGCTGCGGAGGAACTGCAGCACAACCACAGACTTCAAACTTCAATCAGCTGATTTGACCGAAAAACTGAAATATAGAGGCTATCCAAACTCCACACTAAACAAGGGTTTTAAAAGAGCAAAAAATCAGCCAAGGGAAGCTCTCCTTGAAGAAAGAACTAACAACTCAGATCAGATCCCACTTACCTGTGTCACGACATTCAGCAGCCTCTCTAACACCATGAAAAAGAGTATAAATAAACATTGGAGCATTATAAAAACCTTTAAGAAGGATTGGGAAAACCCCCTTTTTTCCTTTAAAAAGGGACGCAGCCTAAAAGATACGCTGGTCCACACACGCCCGAAAGAGGATCCACCAAATATTACACCATCAGTAACAACAGCGTGGGGACTCCCCAAAATCACCGGGCACTATCCCTGCTCGGATTGTAGTGTTTGTCATCTAACACAACCCACAAAAACCTTGACACTGGAAGAAGGAAGAATATGGACGCAACGGGTCCATACAAACTGCAACTCATGCAATGTGGTCTATCTGATCACATGTTCTTGTAACCTTCGGTATGTCGGCATGACTACTAGAAAGGTGAAACAAAGGATATGCGAACACCGAAGTAACATAAGGTGCAAGAAGGTAACCACCAAGCTGAGCCGACATTTCCTTGAAAAGAATCATACCACCAATGACATGACATGGACTGTCATTGAAGCGATTGATGGTACAAGGAATGTACAGAATAGACTGTTCGAAAAGGAACAGCGTTGGGTATATCGCCTGGGGACAAATGTAAATGGGCTCAACGACGATATCCCTTGGAATACAGTCCTAACATGAACTCTTTAGCTCCAGCTGGCTGTCTGAATTCATACAAAACTGATCTGCTGAAAAACTTTGTAACAGTCTATTTAGAATCTGTGTGCTCCTACATCTAAGTCCACAGTTCAATCCAGGTGCACAAATTCATAACTGTCTCTCTCTTTTTTAGCCAAATATGTGCACTCTCAGTGTCCCTTATGACTTTTTGTTAAACCCATTGGTCTAATAAGTCCAACAAATCTCTAAAGTTACTGATTATAAACGAAATACCTGCCAATCGAAACTGTTAATCACTCGCACCCTGTTCCTAGAGACTAAGCTCCTTTGGGTGCCATGACAACCTTGAGCATGCTCACACACCCCCCTAAGGCCCAGCGCAAGGATAGGCTCCCCGCTCCAAGCCTCGATCCGATCAGCAACACGCCTTCTGTTGAGTGGGCGTGTGCGCTTCAAGCCTCGCTCTCACAAGGATACGCCCATCGCGAGAGTAGCGAGGCACGCCCAAACCCGGAATCGAGCGCGTAAACAAAGCGCTCTTATACCCATTCACCGGCCCCGCTCTCCATCGTCGGGGTCCGGTCTAGAGGGTTGCAGTAGGTTTGAAAGCGGGCTGAGAGCGCTGAGGGCGTGAGTTTATATCAACAGCGGAACGATCACCACGACTAACAAAGCTAAGTGCCTGTGTGTTGTATGGGTTATGCTGACATTTCGACTCTGTACTTTTTCTTAGGATGTGCCAATCGCGCTCCAACCCCCCTCCCGAGACCCATGGTGCAAGTAGCGCCCTATTTTAAAGTGAGATGTTCTCCATCTTTTACCATCTTGTGGGGGTCACTGACCATTTGGTCATATTGATCCCTTCGCTTGGAGAATTCACATCGCGTTTTTATCCCTTTCACTACAATAGTAGTTTTTAAACCACCTCTAGCACTTCACCTCTTAGCAAATACAATCTCCCCTAAGGGCTACTTGGATGGTGCTAAAGTTAGTTTTTACTGTGTGCACACAAAGGTTTGCCACCATCTTAGGAGCACTACGATAAGTTTACGCTGACATATACTAATTGTATGTATGTCTTTATATGTTTGTTTGTATATCTTTCCCTACAGGTGCTGATATACCCCGAATTTTGGGGCTTTTTGGATTGAGCAAATTGCTCTCCCATTTTAAGCACTTTTTTCACTTTTCCTTTTCACTTTCACGTCCCCAGGTCAGGGTGGACTATTAGAGTGTCCATACCGCCGGGGTTATAGTCCTGAAGAATGCCATGGTGAATATATACCACAAAGGCAGAAACATGTTGACTGATTTTAACAAATTTGTGGTATTTAGCTGAATTTAAATTAGATCCTAATAACCTTGGCTTTTAAATTCAGACACATATTACCACTTACACGTGTCTTAGGGATCACTTATTAAAGTTTTTTTCGATACCCTATTAGTCACTTTTAATTTGAGAACCTTCACAACACTTCCTCCCCACACAACCAGCTCCGCAGTCTTTCTGGCGTCGCAGCACACCGAAGAGACACTCGGTCTCTTCGGTGGGGCCCGATGATGAAGCATGACACTGACTAGGTCGGTGTGTGAGGGCTTTCCTACTCAAATAGAGTGACTGTGATCCCACTCAACTAGAGTGACTGTGATCATCAATATCTTGCTTATCTTTTTTGCTCCACGTCTATGGCAGCCGTGAGCTTGACCAGTTTAGACCTCTCTTACTTTGTTGTTGGATATATAACCGGGGATTAAGAGAGTGTCTTTAGAATCTCCCTATCTCTCTCTTTGTTGTTACAAATCAATAATTATGCAAAAAAATGCAGCAGCAGCACAATTGCATAAATCCAGTGGCCCTCACCAAAACACAACCTGTTGGAATATTTATGGATGAAGAGAAAATGATTCAAATAAGGATTCACATAAAGATTATTATCTTTGATGTGGAAGAGAGACAAATTGGTAATTTAAGTGTGTTAATATTAGTCAGTTTGGCATGTAGCAGGATATTCCGATTTGTGCAACAAGGGTTTGCGTTCTATGGTGCGCATTCAGAATTTTGCTCTAATTGCCAAGAAGACTCTCACCAGGTTTCACCTCCTTGGGTAAATAGTGTATTATACTTTGAACTGAATTGAATAATTTTATATAGGGCGAATGTCCAAAGGTGTCTTGGCTCTGGCGTCTGCTAACTACAGTACTGAACACAAGGAGTATGCAAAAGATCATAGAACACGACCCCATTCCCATTGCACTAGGATCACAGTAGCCATGATTTATAAATGCACTTTGACTCTTACATTGAATAGCTATGTAATGTCTGAAAAAGGCAGTGATGTCAGCATATGCATACTGCCTTGCCTTACTTTCACTATGTACCTTTTTGTAAGATATTTTGTTAGATTAACATATGATTGTTACGTAATACAATATACTTTTCATCTGACAGAATTGTACAAAAACACTGTCCTCTGCCACTAAAGGGAAGTGAGAAAAATAAATTAACCTAGCCAGTGGCTTAATTTTCAATGGCTCCTCTAAATAAAATATTCACTTGTAAATGTTTTAATAGCTTGGAATTTTCCACCATCCATAACAATAATATTGGCCATGATGTAAAGGACATCAGTCAGTTGGTTCATTTTGTTCACTCATTGGGTTGTCAGGGGGAGGGTTAATACCTGTTTTAAAGTTCATGTTTAGAAACTTTCACTTCAAATAAATGTCAATGAATGTAGTGATCTAATGTACTAAATTGAAACACTACCATATGTTAAAGAAACATTTCCTACATTTTAATATATTTATCATGTTCTTAAATTGCGTTTATTATGTGATTTAGTTCCAAATATTTTAAAGATTCGGTATGTTCTGTGGCACTTAGGAATGAGCCAGATCACTGTTATGGCATTGGCTTAAATGCAGAGCAATTGTAAGGCATTGACAAAGTGGCCAATTACCAAGAGCACATTCTTTCAAGTGACTCGGTCCCCACAAGCACGACCAATGGACCAGTGTAGCAGCAGAGTTTGTGAGGGTGGGTGTGTGATTGCTGCTTGTTCAAACACTTGACAATGCCTCTTCTGTTTCTAGCCTGTCTAGTGTCAGTACTCTCCAGGTATGCAATACTTTCCAATACTGATGGCGGGCCATCTTGTCTGGTGCTGGGAACTGTCCTATCATCTTCTTCTCATCCTTATATGTCCAGTTCTTAGCAATAACCCTTAAATCAGTTGATGTGGATCTCCTATCTGATCCTGGCTTCATTCTGCACTTTAATTCTCCTTCTCTGGTTGTCCGGGCTCCCATTTCAGAGATAAATGTAGAGTTCCAGATGCACACTCTAGTGCTCTAAAGCTACAGAAAATTTGTGAGTACCTTACATCCTGATATTAGGTGTTAGACTATCACCCCCACCATTTCTGCTGCCTCCTTATTTTTTTTAGGTTTAACACAGGGTGAGGTGAGCCAGATGTTTTTGGTAAACTTGTCTAAACTATCAAATGGTGGAAATGTTACTCACCTTAATGTTTCCGAAATTGTTTGTCGAAGGTTTTAAACTGTTTTGAAACATAATCAAACGTTTTCTATGCTTATTTGCGAAGAAAGATTGGGTAGATTTGGGTAGGGTTGATGCCCTTGACACCCTGCTCAAGGGCATCAAGTTACAGTTGAACAAGGACATCATGTGGCACCAGAATGTGGCATTCCTAGAGGCAATCACATACAGAGCACAGTGTAGAAATAGTGCTACATGGAAAATAGTAAATAAATGCGTCAATAAAGTAGTGGGGTATGGCCTCTCCTTGGGTGTGTACATAAAACTGAAATTTTGTCTTTAATTTTGACTCTTTGTCCTGAATTTTTACAGACCTGTCCAGAATTTGCCACCATGCCAGGTGGTCACCCTACGTGCAGAGCCCAGGCATGCTGCAAAACAAGTATGCAATTGTTTGACCAAAACGCTCTTCTGCTCACTCTTTAGGGATAACTAACATCTCTGATGCGGTTTGGCCACTGAGTGGATGGAAACAGCAGGAAGACGGCCCAGCTCAGAAGCAGACTTTAAAGTGGGAAATTGTGGTCAGCTGTAATGATGCGGTATTTCATGACTGTTTTTCACATCTTAGAACAAAGGTAGAGATGTGCATAAGCGAAAGGGGAGTAGGAGTATCATGAATAAAAGGAAGGGTGTACAAAAATGCAATAAAAGAAAGAATGGATGAAGAGGCAAAATAAATTCAAAGAAGTATGAACATGTCTTACTACGGACTGCTGAGAAATGTTGCTCCAGGTTGTTATTGCATAGCCTGAAGTCTTCAAATATTTCATTAATTATCTATCAAAACTGCAGGTAAAACCTAAAGCACTGGAGCCAATATGCTGCACACAATATTTAGTAAAAGATGCTGTTTGGTGCTCTGTATCTACAAATATTTTCTTGGAGGGAGAATAAACTGTGGTCAAATTGGCTCATGTACTACAATCATTTGCTCAGTGTAATGCAGGCTGCAATGGATTTTGGACAAGGTTTTTGTTGGCTACCAGACCAACCCTAGGAGAAGCTCTTTATCTAGCCTCCTTAAGTATTGAGCCAAACATGGAAAACCAAAATCATTAAACCGTAAATTTAATACAAGAGTTCTAATATGTGTGCTGGCACTTCATCTCTACATTGTCACCCCCCTTTCTCCAATACAAGAACATTCAACTGGTCAATTCCGTGTTTCTCGTGTGATACCATTCTTTCACAGTCCACTCTTGTGAATCGACTTAGTAAGTGTTCTGTTATAAATAGAAGTCCTTGAGCCAGGTGTATAAACAGGATAGGTTTATTTAAGTTAAGTTCCAGATTAAGTTCTTCAAGATAAGATAGATGGAAATGTAAATCCCCCAGGAGCGACCGCCCTGTCGCTCAGCCTGCCTGCAATCAACTGCCACTCCACACACAGGCCAGGAGAGAAACAAGTCAATTATAACACATCCCCTTTCCTAAGGGAAACAACAAAACTGAAGCTAAGGAAAGGAACATACACATGAATATATACAATGCATTCTAAAAGAAAACATTAACATTGCATTCTCAAAAATAACAACATTTGAGATTAGCCCCATCCCCCTCCCTTGGGGAAAACCACAACACAACCGCAAAAAACGGTGAAATCAATATGTAACAGGCCCCACAACATATATGTAACAGGGTAGGCACCACCCTGTGGAACAGAATTGGAGCACATAACCAACATGTAACAGGATAGACATCATCCTGTGAACCAATACTGGGACACAAACTGCCCCACAACCTACATGTAACAGGGTACACACCACCCTGTGTAACGCACCACAACCTATATGTAACAGGGTACGTAATGCCCTGTGAAACATTATTGGGACACTGAGCTCCCACAGCTGGGCATAGTCCACTGCCAGGTGACATCACCAGTCACCACCGGGCGAACAATCTTATTAACTTGTAACCTTACACAGTGGGGCTTAGAAGATAGCAGTTATATACGCAGCTCAAGGAGCGCTTCATTTCTAGTAATTATAATAAATATAGCTGTAGTTTGGGGTTATTGGGTCCAAAACATAGGCTAGGGAACCACCAGAACAGAGTTCTGGCCACAGTATCACACAAGGGCAACGATGTGTGATCTCTTTTCTGTTAGATCCACTTATAAACATGTTAACGCTCAGTACATGGCGATACATTAAAAATATGTTTATACGAACAAGTGATGTTCTTAGAAAGCAGAAATGTACAACGTTTACAAGTACTGGGGCTCTGTGCTCCCATTGCGTTATGCTTATTTGTACCGGATAGCCCTGATCTCATTGCCCCCAGAGAATATAGCTGCCGCACCACGCCCATAGACACTTGGAGGGTGTGCAGTGCCTTGTATGTGTCCTCCGAGGGACCACACTGACCTGGAAAGATGTTTCAGAATCTGCTTCTTGATTATGTCAGCCAAGGTGGGTCCGCCTGCTGCAGAAGGGTGGTCCGGGAAGAATCAGTGTGGGCAGTGGCGGGACCCGTGTCATCTCCGTCGGGGAGCCGTGCTGCCCCCTTCAGACATGGTGCCCGCAGTCGCCCCCGCTGCCCGGCTCCGCCAGTCAGACAGTCGCCATCTTGGCTGCAGCATCACCTAGAGACCCCAGGCTGGAGGTGTTGTCATCGGCGCGGAGCCGCCCCCAGTCCAACGGTTCTGCACCGATGACAGCACTAGAAGGAGCGGGAGAGGAGGAAGAGGCAGAGTGTACCGGCTAGACAAACAAGCGATCGCGAAAGCGACCCAATGGTAAAAAAAAAAACGCCCGCGCGTGCGCGCGCCACTGCGAGCATATGTCTTCAAACACGGCCACGATAATTGAAGACATATGGCTTTTGGTGCGCGTAACAGACACCAATAGGCAATGGGCGGAGCTACGCGACCGCCCATGGAGTATTGCATTTTCTGTTTTAAAACTACACGCACGCAAAGGCCAATGAAAATGGACCTAGCAAATAACACGCACGAGCTATGTGGAATTCCTAGGTCCATTTTCAAAACCCCGACAAAAGGACTCTGGCTGCGCGACACTGCTGGGCAGTGTACGCTAGGCCCGAGACCTAAAAATACGGGGCACTTAGCTCCCACAACCACCTCAAAATTGTACTCAACACCCTTGAACCAAAACTGAGGTACGCACTACCACACAAAAACTAAATTGGAGCACTCTGCTCCCACAACCTCCACATAATAGGGAAAAAATTAAATAAATCCCCCTTCAAACCAAACCGAGCACACGCTACCACCAACAACAAAAAATAGCACAGGGGCCCTAACCACCCCACAACCTCACATAATACCCCAGAAACATAGTAGTATAGCACTATTCACCCCACAACTCTCAGAAAGTAATTAAGAATTATTGTAGTAAGTTAAGTAAAGATAGCATTACATGTACTCTAACATAGCAATGAATACAACATAAAAATGAATAAATCAAGAGAAAAAAAAACACACTGAGTCCTTTTTTTTTTAGTTGCAAGTCTGGGCTATTCAAAGCGCCGGTGTAGCAAGTTCACTGCCGAAGACTTCATCACCTGGGGCACTTAAGAGACACACCATGCAGCCTGACAAAATAGTATGCTTCCTCACCATTTTGACCCGCAACTGCGCCACCGTCCCAAAGTATGCATGAAATGAAGCTAGTCTGTAACTTCGAAACAAACTGCAGGCCACCGGTGGACTTCAAAGCTTAGGAAACTTTACTGGCAAAAGTTGAACACCACATCGACAAATGCAGAGTAGAGATGCAGCAAGATGGCGGCATGCAACACACGCTGTACCGGGTGCCTCTCCGCACGCTCCTGCTGGAAAACGTGTAACAGTAGCAATGATGAAGTGAGAGAGCGCAATTTGAATAAAAAGTATATCCGGACCATAATTATAAGCATATCGTATAAACATAGAAGTTGCACCATGAAATAGCACTTATAGTATAAAGTTAGCATATGTAACATGAATAATAGGAAATGTATTTGTATTCACGTAAGAAATGCATAAGATTTAGAAGCCGTATACGTAGTGGGCTAATGTAGAAATGTATAGAAATGCTTACGAACAGAAGAACGTGCAAAGTAGAATTCATGTACGTGTATAATTCTAAATGGAGAAGCGGCGAGAAAATGTAAAGTGAAGAAATGTGCAGAGCATATATAAACGATGTAACAGGAGAATATAACTTTATGTTCTATGTATATGGTTCATATTCTATGTAAAATGTATTCACTTATAAGCAAAGGATTTGTTAAATGCGGTTATATATATATAAATGTGTGCTAAAGGTTATACTGTGTAGAAGGGTTTGTAGGAATGTTAGAAGAGTTGGGTCATGTGTGATTTTAACCTGACTGACCAAGGGTTCGCAGGAGTGTAGTCCGCTGTATGTAATTTAGTGGGCTCACAGGAGTCGTGAATAGCCTTGATCTGAATGTGCGAGCAAGGAGTCTAAGTTCTTGTTAGATTTAAAGTGACAATGTCGGACGAAGTTTATGGCCTAAACGTGAGAGGAGACGTTTGGAATTTGAGTCTTGTTTTGAAATGACCATTCACAGGACCAAATGAGGTTACGTATACAGCCATAAAGAATGAAGTTCTGATGAGGTGATAGACTTTGCTCCGAAAGTGTCAAATGTAATGTCAATGAAGTCACCAGCAAGAAGACGAAGATGGCGCCTAAGGAGAAGGGTCAACTTAACGGACGACGCGAAGAGACGAAGCTATGGAAAGACCTGGAAAATGACATCATACGTATGAGTATGTGGTGGGCGTCAAGGGGCGTTCCATCCATACGGTGATTGTGTATTTAGGGACAGCACCCAGGGGAGAAGTCAGCGCAGATGGCCTGAGGCAAAGGCAAAGAGAGAAAGAACAGAGCGCAAGAGAGCAGTAGGCCGAGGACCCTTAGAGAGCGGATGGGTAGGCAGAAAGGGTACTGTTCTCGACATAAGTTACCTTTAGAGGCTAAGAGAGTTTGAACTTCTTAGGAAGTCAAACTGCTGACACCTTTTTAGGGTACTAGAAACTTGCGAAGTAGGGATGTCACCTAGCATAGAGTAGGGACAGATTTAACTTGTATTCTTTTCTTTTATAGATGACGCAACGGAACTACTTAGTATCTATGCTTTTTAATTTGTTGATTCTGGAACTGACTTTAATTGTATTCGTTTGTAGACTGAGGTTCTTTAGGGAATTTATGTTCCTTCTAGTTCCTGTATACTTATTGAATCTTATCCTGAGAGGATTGTATTTGCAATTTTTCTTGATTTTATATTAAATCTTTAAACTTTATCAGTCGTAAGTGGTTCTTCAGAGTTGCGTCAGTTTATGGGGTTTATCTAACCTATGTGGGGTTTGTCTTTTACTCAATGACAGAAAATAACCGATCCAAATTGATGAATGAGATTAATATCTAAGTGATCAAAAAGGGCATCAAAATCTCATTCCCCGCAGTTGGTAGCAGAGAAAGATGGTTTTCTTCTTGAGGAAGATAACCTAGGTCAGGTCTAGATTACCCCAAGGTCCCTAGTCATCGACGACCAGAAGAAGAATCCCTGCCGAAGAAGGTGCTGACGGTGCGTCAAGAGAAAAGCAGCAGAGTCGGTCGAGAGTGAGTATAAGGGTCATGCGTTGCCAGATTGCGGTGTTTTATGTTGTACCTGTGTTGTAATGTCAAGCGGAGTTGAATGCCTGTAGTGTGATTGAGGGAAGGTTGTGAGCGCGCGCAACCGGATAAAATCTTATGTCCAGAGAGGGCTTAAGTGGTTCGGGTGTATCGAACACCCAGAGTAATTTGTCTACCATTTAAAGGGGGTCATGAGGTACCATTGATCGCCCGCAGACCGATGATAGGGGGAGCGTTTGAGTGAGTGTATGAGTAACGGACGCTGGTCGTACGTTTACTGTGTGTAAGTAACCTATCAGTTAAGGCGAGCGTCTGACCGTAAGAGGAAGACGTTTCGCCAGTTGAGGTGACAATTACAGTTAGACTGTGGCCGTACAGTCAGAGAAAAGTGATCGCTTGGACGGAAGTAGTCATTTTTCGGCGTATGAATGAGACGTATGCAAGACCGCGAGGCAAGCTGAGAAAGGAGGGGAACTGCTGCAGAGGGGACGAGTGACGTCAGCGTAGAGCCGCGCTGAGATTGGCCGGTTAGCATAGAACCGCGCTGGGATAGGCTGATTAGCGAGAGTCGCACAGGGATTGGTGGTTTTGTCATCGGGACGTAAACAAAGGAAAGAATTAATAAGGAAAATCGTAGATTATCGAAAATGAAGTGTTTTAAGAGTTTAAGGGCGATCTTTAAGAGAGATAGAAGAAACTTATATGCAGGAGAAGAAGCTCCACCAGAAGGCACACCAGCTTATCACATAGCAGTGAATGTAGGCTTACACTCGATACTATGGATCTCTGAGTGGAATAAGCTAACGGAAGGGAATAAGGAACTAACGTTTCCGAGATACGGGACGTTTAAGCTAGAAGTATTGAACCAACTGAAAGCAGTAATGCTTGCAACAAGACCTCTACCGAGGCCAACACAGTTCGAAGCACTTAGTGCATGGTTTAGAGCAGCACACGAAAAAATCTTAAAGAGACGCCAAGAAAGAGTGAGACGATCGGTAAAAGCAGTGCAGGATGCTAAATGGGATGACGAAGCTAAAAAGTGGAGAGTGCAAAAGATAGAAGCAGACAAACTGTTCACAATGCTAGAAGCTACGGGAGAAAAGAAACCGCTAGAAGAAGATGAGGATAGCGAGCCAGATGAGGATTTGATAGAGAGACTATTAACAGATAGACCACCTCCGTACAACAGTGAAGCCGAAAGTCCCGTACTACAGCAAGGGGACGGAGCTAGGTGGGGGGAATATAAATCGCTCCCCACATCAGAGTGGGATCCCAAGAAAGGTGAGGAAGCAACTCAATCTAGTCCCGAACAGAGAGTAGTGGGAAGATTCGTGGTCCAGAAGGTGCCAGAAACACAGCATGCAAGGTCGTATCAAATGCCAGATGCTTTACATGTACCTGTTACCATAGGCCCCATAGTGTCAATCTACAACCCAGAGGGGGTCCAGCAGGAGGAACAGGCACGATGGGACAGGGAAAGGGCAGAGATGGAGAGTAGGAATAATACGATCAATTCCCAAAGGCAGTTGCTAGCACCAAAAAGTCGGAGTACCCCATTAGATTCCGCAACGGGTCCCTGGATAGAACTGGGGGGCCAAAGAGGACAGATGGATTTGAGGGGACCGAAACCGAAATCCTATAAGGAGCTAAGGGAGTATTTGAAAGAATGGGATGCTGCCGAAGAGACTCAGAATAAAAGGTTTGAAACAGGAGCAGAATGGAGTGACCAGGATAATAAGATCCTCTCTCATTGTGGAGCTGGCGAAAGCAGCCCGGAGTGGGAGAGAGGGAGTCAAGGAAGCAGAAGAGATACTTGCCATACTACCAATGGCAATAGGCAAATGTGCGATGACAGGAATGCAGGGTGTGGGGGAGTGCCTCGCGTCATCCTTAGTGAGGGAGAACGAAGGACGCAGGAGTATCGAGATAGTTTCAGGTGCACTCACCATGCCCCGGACGAAAATGTGCGACATTGGAGTCACGGGAACATGGAGAGTCGCGAAGGGTCTCGCCATGCATCCGGTGATCATGGACGAAGTCATGAGAATATAGGGAGTCGTGAAACGTCTCGCCATGCATCCGGCGATCACGAAAGAGATCGCGGGAACATGGAGGACCGTGAAGGACCTTACCGTTTATTGAGCGACACCAGACAGCAAGAGAGGTGCAGTGATACAGAACAGAATGGAGGATCCTACATTGTATCTAGAGAGACCGAGCCGAAAGGACAGAATGTAGTGATGAGGAATGGAGCATTGTTCCACCATACCCCAAGGGAGGATGGAAAAGCTTGGGATCTAGAGAGGTGGGAACAAAGAGATACAAGAAGAACTCCTCACAACTCACCTGTACTTAGACGTAGGGCGCGTAGTGGAGGAGAGAGAGATGTAAGAGAACAACCTAGGACTGACGTACTGAAGGCTGAAATAAAAGCAAAGCGGATTGATGTAATGAGCTTGAAATCAGACTTGAATGAAATCATAGATGGCACAGTGGCAATAGAAAGGTTAGAGCTGTATGAACCAGATGAAATACTGTTTTTATCTAAGGATGTTACTCGGAAAGCAAGGTCAGCTCATGAAAAATTATCTGAATTGGCAGATAGGTATATGATAGACATGTCACGAACCAAAGCTTTACAACCCAACCATAGACTAAATTGCACGGATCGGGATCTAGATGAGCGTAGGACGATTGGCCTAAGAGTACACATAAGGGAACTAATCATGTGTATCAGAATATGGAGGGATCTGGATAAATGGGAGGAAAGATGGTCTAAGAGGGGATCCGTCAGAAGGAGTACACTTACGAAGTCCCCAGATGGAGAGCTAATGCGAATGGAAGCTTTCCCTTTGCGAGAAATCGCGAACGGAAACTACGTCTATGTGCCCTGGAGTAGGGGGGATTTAGCGGCATTTACTAATTCTTTCCCCAAGTTAAGAGAGAACCCCGTGGAGTGGTATAAGCAGGTAGAGAGGTTCGTGAAGATCTCTAAGGTACTGTGGATCGATTTAAACACTCTGTTTGATATCGTAGTACCCGGAGATTTGTGGACGGCATGTAAACTTGTAAATGTAAATGTAAATGTATTGGCATTTATATAGCGCACTACTTACCCGTAGGGTCCCAAGGCGCTTCGACCGCTGCGAAACCCTTCCTGGCTTCCCTGAGAGATGGTCCCTTAATGGGTATCTCCAGGGTGAGACCAGGCATCCCCGGCGGTCTGGTGGGGCCGTTAGTGAAGATGAGGCAAGCTAATGCCCAGAGTTGCCGAGTGTGATCGCTGATCAGAGTGGGCACCGAGGCGAGAGAATTATCGAGTCCGCTGACCCTGGTCCAGAAACCTGCCGCGCCGGGAATCGAACCCTGGTCCCGGGCCGTCCTC
This sequence comes from Lissotriton vulgaris, assembly GCF_964263255.1. NCBI lineage: Eukaryota > Metazoa > Chordata > Amphibia > Caudata > Salamandridae > Lissotriton > Lissotriton vulgaris. The sequence continues at coordinate 748,666 of NW_028246706.1, forward strand.
TGCTCTCGGGTCTGCCGCCTCTAACCAGTGAGCCACACTACTTCACTATAACTTAGTATCGAATGGCCCACTTGTGAGCCTCCGAGGGATGCACAGACAAACGGTCCATCAGATAGAGTCATGGAAAAGTACGAGAGAGTAATAGCATGGCTAAAAGAGAAAGTGCCGGTCCAAGACATAGACTGGGTTAAGATAGATCGAACAACTCAGGAACCTAAAGAGACGGTTCACGAGTTCTATGAGAGATTGCTTAAAGCATTCAAACAGTACAGTGGGTTGGATGTAATGGACCCCAAAGACATAGGACAGTTTGTGTCGAAGTTTGTCCTAGGATTGAGACCAGACATAAGCCTGATGATTCAACAGCATTTGATCTGTTGGCAAAACAAACCTTTAGATGAGATTCTGAGGTATGCAAGGTACTGTAGCGATGAAATAGAATCGAAGGCAAAGAAACTTAAGGAAAAGCTGATGTTGGTACAGATGCAATCAGCTGGAAAGGGTGGACAGCGACAACAGGGAACAGGAACCCCAGGAAAGAAACAGAATAATCAAAGCAGAGATGAGGAAGAAAGACCGAGACCGAGAATAGATATTGCGACACTGAAAAAGACAACGAGGTGTCACCAGTGTAACGAGGTGGGACATTGGAGACGCGAGTGTCCTTATAATGTTGAGACGGGCGAATTAGAACATGAGGAGGATGAGGTTCAGAACAACGTGGTTAAGGGAGCTGCAGTCCCGAAGGGAAAGTTTGTCAAAGGGGGGACTCAGACTAGGCGTGGGCGGAAAATCCGTTCCGCTCGCGGATTTTGCGGATTTTCGGGAAATCCGCAATCCGCGAGATTTGCGAATTTCCCGCAAAATCCGCAAATCCGCGAGCAGCGGATTTTGCTCGCACTGCTCGCACTGTTAGCGTGAGTTCGCGCCCCGCGAATAAGTGCAAAATTGCAGAAATACGATCTTGGCAAAACTGAAAGTAACTACTTACCAGGTTCAAAAGTTCAGGCACATCATTAGTAGCCATTTCCTGTAGTGCTTCCTGAGGGGCCCTTCCAGAGTTCAGTTGCCAGTTGAAACTATTATGTGACCCTGCTCTGAACCTCAGAATAGTTACACATATGCCACAAAGGTCCTGAATTACAGCTAAGGGAGACAAGCAGGAGCCAGGCTGGAAGTTAAAATCCATTAATCAGCCCCTAATTCATTATTGTCAGTTGGGGCAGGGCAGGTGTTGTAACTAATTTTGCAACAATGAAAGCACTTAGCAAGTGCAAAAGATCACTAATCAGGGCGCACTAAGGAAGCAGGTGCCAGCTAAAAAAATATTCTGTGACACATTAATCAGCCCCAAATTAATTCAGGTCACTTGAGGCAGGGAAGGTGTGCTTTGCTTTGCCGAAAATAATGTACACTGGACAACCAGAGGGTGTAGTGATGAAACAGAGGGTGGCATGGGTGGGCCAGAGGGTGGCATGAGTAGTCAGAGAGTGGCAGTGGTGACAGAGAGTGGCAGTGATGAAGAAGAGTGTTCCAAACAGGCTGGACACGTTGAAACAACAAGTTCGCAAAACTTGTGACCCGACAGGTAAGTTCGCAAATTGCGAAATTGTAAAAACCCTCGCGAACTGGCAGAAACACGGGCGAACACAAAAAAAAAAAAAATCCGCAAATTCGCGGGAATTCGCGGATTGCGAATCCGCAAAATTCGCGGATTGCCAATCCGCAAAATCCGCTCATGCTTAACTCAGACTCCTCGAGCCCCATTTCCTCAACCGCCTCGTAGTGCAAATGGAGGGAAAACCTATAGACAAATGCCATTGTTTGTAGGAGGAGAAGAATGCTACTACGTTGATCCTCTTACGGGGCAACGAGTGAATAGGGAAGAAGACTGTACTCTAGGAGCAGCCCTGGAGGTAGATCAGAGAGGACCATACGTAGAAGCCGAAGTAGCTGGATGTCTTACGACATTTTTGGTGGATACAGGGGCCACTCGATCCACTTTGAGATCAGCGGTAGTCCCAGGTCTGCCAATGTCGGGAGAGACGATTCAGGTGGTAGGAGTCGCAAACAGGAGGATGACGAATCCTCTGACAGAACCAGTGTCAGTGAAGATAGGGAATTACAGTGACGAACATCAGTTTGTGATCTGTGATTCTAGCCCGGTGTGTTTGTTAGGAAGAGATCTGTTGTGTAAACTGAATTGCACAATACATTGCACACCTGAAGGAGTGGAAGTGCAGACCAACGATGAGGATGCCGATTTCAAGGTTGTAAACTCGCAGGAATGCGTGGAACTATATCCTACCTTAACAGTGGAGGAGCTTCCACAGGATTTGAGGGAGAAAGTGTCAGCTGAGGTGTGGGATTTTACTGGAGAAGAAATAGGACTGATCAAAGGGGTAGAACCAGTAAAGATCATGGTAAGACCCAATGCCGAGTATCCAAGAACACCACAGTATAAGTTGACACCGGAGACGATTGCAGGAATAAAGCCTGTGATCGAATCCATGATTAAACAGGGAATACTGAAGGAGATCGTGGGTAGTCCATGTAACTCCCCGATTATGGGTTTGCAGAAGCCTAGTGGGAAATACAGAATAGTGCAGGACCTTCGAAAGATTAATAATATCGTTGTTTCATGTTGTCCAGTGGTACCGAATCCATCAGTGATATTGTTTCAGATACCGTTCCAAGCTGAATGGTTCACCGTGATAGACTTGTGCCAGGCTTTCTTCTCGATTCCTTTAGATGAAGATAGCCAGTATCTTTTCGCTTTTAAGCTGGAAAATCGCGTTTTAACATGGTGTCGTATCCCTCAGGGGTATACCGAAAGCCCATCGATATTTAACCAGCTGCTGAAGAAAAATCTTGAAAGTCTAGTGCTGCCCAAGAACTCAGTTCTGGTCCAGTACATAGACGACCTCCTAGTTGCGTCAGAAACCGAGGAAGCTTGCAAGGTAGACACCATTACCTTACTAAATCACTTGGCCGAGAATGGACACAAGGTGTCTCCAAGTAAATTGCAGTATTGTCTGACCGAAGTGCAATACTTGGGCCATAGGATTGAAAAGGGAAAACGGAAGGTGTCTCCAGACAGAATAGAGGCGATCATGAAAATGAACGCGCCTAAAACACAAAGAGAAGTCAGGATGTTTCTAGGCATGGTCGGTTATTGTCGGCAGTGGATAGCCAACTTTTCACTGAAGGCAAAACCGTTATTACAACTGACGCACAAAGGAGTGAGTGATCCGGTACCATGGGACAAAGACTGTTTGATGGCGTTTTTGCAGCTGAGGGAGGACTTGTGTCGTGCCCCGGCTTTAGGAATGCCTGATTACACAAAATCATTCTTGCTTTACTGCTGCGAGAGAGAGGGTTGCGCTTTAGCAGTTTTGGCCCAGATACACGGAGATGCGCGTAGGCCAGTTGCGTATTTTTCGGCTACATTAGATCCAGTAGCCGCAGCGTTGCCGGGATGTCTCAAATCCGTAGCTGCAACGGGTGTCAGCATTGAACGATGTGAGAGTGTGGTGATGGGACATCAGTTAGTGGTGTACGTACCGCATTCTGTGGAATTGTTAATGACCAGGACCAAGACTCAGCATCTGACGAATAGCAGGCTCACACGCTACGAGCAAGTCATATTGGCTGCCGAGAATGTGACCCTAAAGAGATGCTCCGTCTTAAATCCTGCTACGTTGATGCCACTTCCCAATGATGTGGATGATGAAATTTGTACAGATCATGACTGCCTTGATGTGACTGAACTATGCACCAAACCGAGACCAGATATCGTAGATGAGCCATTGACTGACCCCGATGAAATTTTCTTTGTTGATGGTTCATGCGTAAGAGACGATATTGGTCAGCTGAGAGCAGCTTATGCAGTTTGTACAATCACCAGAGTTGTAGAAGCCACTTGCCTGGAAGGAGTACATTCCGCTCAGGTAGCTGAAATTATTGCTTTGACGCGTGCCTGTTTAGCAGGTAACAAGATTCGAGTCACCATATACACCGATAGCCAGTATGGTTTCGGGGTAGTTCACGATTATGGGCAGTTGTGGTCTCAAAGAGGTTATATGACCTCCTCGGGTTCTCCCATTAGGAATGGAGAATTCGTGAGACTATAGTTAGAAGCGTTACAAGGACCAACAGCTATCGCAGTTGTCAAATGTGCCGCGCACACGAAAAACGTAGATTTTGTGTCGCAAGGCAATCGTTATGCTGATGAAGTAGCGCGTTACTGCGCAGAACAAGGATATTCTCACACTAATGTAGAAGTGGGGGGAATACAGGAAAGAACTGATTTAACAATGTTGTTAGACACTGTGGATACGTGGGATGAACTGAAATGTGTTCAGGAAAATGCACCAGATGATGGGAAAAAGGGCTGGGAAACAGCTGGGTGTACGAAAAGCTAAATGAACTTTTGGATTTCTGCAGATGGGAGAGCAGTTTTACCGAATGAACTTGTTAGTCCAATGGCAAGAAAATTGCATGGATCAGCACACATAGGTAGAGATGCTATGGTGAGAGTATTCAGACAAACGTGGTTTAATCCGAAATTTAGAGTAGCGGCAGAAGCAGTATGTCAGCGATGTGCGATCTGTCAGCAACTAAACGTAGGAAAGAGAACACCAGTCACGTTGAGTCACATTGGGAGGTCTGGGGGGCCTTTCAACAGAATGCAGCTTGATTTTATTGAAATGCCCAAGTGCAATCGACTCAGATACGTTTTAGTGATTGTCTGTATATTTTCTAGATGGGTCGAAGCTTATCCTACACGTAGATGCAATACACTTACGGTAGCAAAGCTGTTGCTTAGAGAGTTAATACCGAGGTTTGGGGTGCCATCCTCTTTGGAATCGGACAGAGGAACTCATTTCAACAGCGAAATAGTGAAGATGCTATGTTCAGCTTTGAGTATTGATCAGAAGCTCCATTGCAGTTATCGACCAGAAGCTTCAGGGATTGTAGAACAAATCAACAGCACAATCAAGTCCAGACTTGCCAAAGTTTGTTCATCGACGTCCCTGAGTTGGCCAGACGCACTTCCTTTGGTTCTTATGAGCATACGTAGCACACCAGATAGAAAAACAGGTCTCTCTCCACATGAGGTGCTAATGGGGAGAGCTATGAGATTGCCATCGGTTCCGACTGCAGCGTTGTTGAACATCACAGACGATTTGATCTTGGACTACTGCAAGGGACTATGTGATGCCATTAATTCTGTGTCCCTTCAGGTCCAGGCTGCAGAGGTTCCATCAGCACAAGACTTGTGCCATGACCTGTGTCCAGGAGACTGGGTCCTGGTGAAGAAGCACGTAAGGAAGAACTGTCTAGACGTGCGCTGGCGAGGACCATTTCAAGTCATACTTGTTACGAACACTGCAGTAAAGTGTGGAGGCCTGCCCAACTGGATACACGCCTCACACACCTGAAGAGTGCCAACACCTCTGGAAGAAACAGCTCCTCTCTCGGATGAGAATCCAGCAGAAAATGGAGAAGCCACAGAGGGGGGAAGCCAAGCTGTAGAGGTGATCGAAGAGGCTGAGCCTGTGTCGGAACAGGTCAACGACGGTCAGGACACCAGTGAGACCGAAGCTGTATCAGAAGAAGGAAGTAGCTGGGAATTCGAGTCAGAGACCGAACAAGATGTAAGTGACCAAGAGACGGGTCCAAGGACAAGGAGCAGGAGGACAAGGAGTGACGAAGCCAGTTGGCCAGAACGAAGGAGAAGGCCAAGCTTAAAAGCATCACAAGAAAGTACCCTTGTCCCAATCTCTGAAGAGTCGGATCAAGAAGAAGAAACTACAGACTCAGGTTCCGAGAGTCCGAGAAGATCAAGAAGGGTACGTGTGCCCTGCAGAAGGTACGCCACCCCAGAGTGGACTTATCTAGCAGATGTCTTGGGGACAGAAATCTGGGAGAGTGAGAGAAGTGAAAGTAATCGATCTCGATCCATTTGTGGCAGTGGAGATATGGATGTTGACGCCTGGACTCGAGACTGAGGGGTTACTGACTTTCACACTTCCCATTCCCCCTTACCTAAGTCGGATCAAAGACCTAGTGCTAAATCGATTACAGTTTCCGACTTTTGGTCATCAAATCCCAGAACAAGAAGAAAAAGTCATTTGTTTTGAATTGTTGGAACTTGTTATTAAAGCTGCAGGTACGAGAATAATTATAGATGCATAAAGACTTTTGTGTTTAAGCTATAAAGAAGAAGATAACCTAGCGCCGAGTGGAAAGAAGAATAAAATTAGGGATTACATTTAGAGGACGGAGAAGGGTTAGGGTTGTCTGTTGCTGAAGATAAAGAGACATTGTTGTGAAAAAGAGACTTTGTTGATAAGGAACGTTTCACAGACTGAGAAATCAAATAAAGCAAATAAAGACTTGCAAAGAAAACTTTTCTTCGAAAAAGAAAGAGCTACGCTGTTTGATGACATGGAGAACGGCAACCCAAACTGAAAAGCCAAATGCATAATAGGTACACTAATAGCAGTAGTAATTTTTCTCATAATTACAGTAGTGACCATATCATACATAGTAGGACATGAAAGTGATAAAGAAATAACAGATGTAAAGCCTGTAACGACTTTGAAACCTGCTCTTGTTGGGAAGAAGGAGGAGAGCAATGTTATTCGTGAAAAGGCGTTACTGGCAGATGAAGCTCGTAGGTTACATGTAGACGAGTCACAGGGAAACTTTGGGTCAAATGCATATGCCAAACTATTGTACGAGTATATCGATGCCATGGAGGCCAAGGATTGCTACGTTTGTATGCAATTGCCGGCTTCTGTAGATGAAGGTATCAGATATCATCATCTCCCACTGACTTATGGGATAACATGTAGTTTACTGCTCAGTATATTTTATGGTAGAGAAGGGTTTGAGTACTACTTTTCAAATTATGATTCGGTACTGCCTGAAGTTCCGAATTATAAACAAATGAATAAGTGGGACTACTATAAAAAGGAGGATAGACTAGCAAAGTTCTTTCTTCCTTGGGATACGCTAGATACTTCATATGCGCGCAGAAATAATCTGACTTGCAAAGTGTCAGAGATAGAGAAGAAATTCATAGGACAAGTAGATGACCGATACAGAAGGCAGAAGATTCTAAAAATGTCAGGACAGTGGAAAACTGATTGGACCGAAGAAGAAAAAGCACACAAAAAGAAAGGGAGCAATGGTCCAATAGCTTTGGATAGAACGCAGAAAGGAAAGTTATGTTTAACTCGAAGCAAGACATATTATGAGAATGTATTTGTAGGTGAAGTAAATTGCGAACATGCTTTTAGGTTAGAATACTATACGAAAGATTTTATGAAAGAGATGCAAGCTATTCCTAATGTATATTTTGTATGTGGAAGAAATGCCTATGTAAAATTGCCTGACAATTGGTATGGTTCGTGTTACTTGGCAATTGTCTTCCCCAAAATATATCATGCAAAGGATTTAGAGATCATAGAAGGAAAGGCTTCGATAAGAACGAAAAGGGAAGTAGGGGATGCTGAAGTAGTTGGAGACATATTTGGAGCAATGTTTCCTATGTTAGGTTTAATACTTAACGATGTTAAGATCAGGAGACTAGCTACCGTTGTAGATAGATTATCTGCAAGTACTGCAAGGTCATTGATGCTAGTAGAAGGAGAGATGCAGTCGATTAGAGCAATGGTTCTTCAGAACCGCCTTGCTTTAGATGTTCTGCTAGCAAAAGAGGGCGGAGTCTGCAAGGCTTTGAAGGTCCAGGAATGTTGTACTTATATTCCTGATAATTCAAAACTACTTGAGAAAGTCATACATAACATTACAGAGATACATCAAGAAATCGAAGATTTAACAAAAGTAAATGTTTGGGAAAAAGTAGGTCATGGAATGGGAAAGGTTGGAGATTGGTTTGCCAATCTTGGTAAAAGCATTATATGGTATATATTGAAACCTGTATTAATAGTATTAATTTGCATAATTACATTGTTAGGATTAGTGAAATTGTATAAATGGTATAGGACGAACCGGTTACAAAGATCTATGAGAGAGCAAGAAAGGAGATTACCTGCTTTACAAGATCAACAGTATAAAAGTTTAAGAGCTCTCGAAACGATAAAAAGAGGGAATCTTGTAACTAGTTCTGTGTAAAGGTGTTATTCAAATTGCATTTTAGTGATGACCACTAGAGGTCATCAAAGGGGGGAACTGAGAGAGCGCAATTTGAATAAAAAGTATATCCGGACCATAATTATAAGCATATCGTATAAACATAGAAGTTGTACCATGAAATAGCACTTATAGTATAAAGTTAGCATATGTAACATGAATAATAGGAAATGTATTTGTATTCACGTAAGAAATGCATAAGATTTAGAAGCCGTATACGTAGTGGGCTAATGTAGAAATGTATAGAAATGCTTACGAACAGAAGAACGTGCAAAGTAGAATTCATGTACGTGTATAATTCTAAATGGAGAAGCGGCGAGAAAATGTAAAGTGAAGAAATGTGCAGAGCATATATAAACGATGTAACAGGAGAATATAACTTTATGTTCTATGTATATGGTTCATATTCTATGTAAAATGTATTCACTTATAAGCAAAGGATTTGTTAAATGCGGTTATATATATATAAATGTGTGCTAAAGGTTATACTGTGTAGAAGGGTTTGTAGGAATGTTAGAAGAGTTGGGTCATGTGTGATTTTAACCTGACTGACCAAGGGTTCGCAGGAGTGTAGTCCGCTGTATGTAATTTAGTGGGCTCACAGGAGTCGTGAATAGCCTTGATCTGAATGTGCGAGCAAGGAGTCTAAGTTCTTGTTAGATTTAAAGTGACAATGTCGGACGAAGTTTATGGCCTAAACGTGAGAGGAGACGTTTGGAATTTGAGTCTTGTTTTGAAATGACCATTCACAGGACCAAATGAGGTTACGTATACAGCCATAAAGAATGAAGTTCTGATGAGGTGATAGACTTTGCTCCGAAAGTGTCAAATGTAATGTCAATGAAGTCACCAGCAAGAAGACGAAGATGGCGCCTAAGGAGAAGGGTCAACTTAACGGACGACGCGAAGAGACGAAGCTATGGAAAGACCTGGAAAATGACATCATACGTATGAGTATGTGGTGGGCGTCAAGGGGCGTTCCATCCATACAGTGATTGTGTATTTAGGGACAGCACCCAGGGGAGAAGTCAGCGCAGATGGCCTGAGGCAAAGGCAAAGAGAGAAAGAACAGAGCGCAAGAGAGCAGTAGGCCGAGGACCCTTAGAGAGCGGATGGGTAGGCAGAAAGGGTACTGTTCTCGACATAAGTTACCTTTAGAGGCTAAGAGAGTTTGAACTTCTTAGGAAGTCAAACTGCTGACACCTTTTTAGGGTACTAGAAACTTGCGAAGTAGGGATGTCACCTAGCATAGAGTAGGGACAGATTTAACTTGTATTCTTTTCTTTTATAGATGACGCAACGGAACTACTTAGTATCTATGCTTTTTAATTTGTTGATTCTGGAACTGACTTTAATTGTATTCGTTTGTAGACTGAGGTTCTTTAGGGAATTTATGTTACTTCTAGTTCCTGTATACTTATTGAATCTTATCCTGAGAGGATTGTATTTGCAATTTTTCTTGATTTTATATTAAATCTTTAAACTTTATCAGTCGTAAGTGGTTCTTCAGAGTTGCGTCAGTTTATGGGGTTTATCTAACCTATGTGGGGTTTGTCTTTTACTCAATGACAGAAAATAACCGATCCAAATTTATGAATGAGATTAATATCTAAGTGATCAAAAAGGGCATCAAAATCTCATTCCCCGCAGAAGCGTCACAGAAGACTGTCCGCTGAAGCGTGTGAAACGGTGAGAAGCGCGTGCTCACTTTAAATTTTGAATGTCTGCGCAGCCATTTAAGTTTTGCCGTTCACCATTAAACTTTAAGATATGCAAAGTAGACTCACCCCTAATAAAATTGCTGCAACAGCACTCCTCCAATGTCACAGCAGAGCACCACAAACAGCGAGCAGTCCCACAAATAATGACGTGAGGTGCGCTCCTCCACTCGCAGACCAAAGTTACACAACCGCCAGCCTCTCTGTTTCTCCCCCAGAGACAACCTCAAACATGTAGAAAGTAAAGAGTCAAACGCCCTGGGCTGCAGGCTGTCAAGATGGCAAATGACACTGGTGGGGTTTGAGCAAGGCGTTTATTTTCTTTAAGATTCTTAGTTGCATTAGGCTCCTTTAAACACAGTCTCACTTCACAGGTGTGGGTTCTTTTCAGTAGTTCCAGCTTCTTTTCTCTTTGTAGGTTCCTTAATTCTATCCCTTTTCTGCACGCTGTAGGTTCATTTGTATATAGGCTCTTTTCTGTAGGCTCTCCAAACGTCGCCAAAATGTTATAAAATGTCTTTTACCTTGTGGTTTCCTTGGCTTCTATTTTCAGTACCTATGCATTGTATATATATTCATGTGTATGTTCATTTCCTTAGCTTCAGTTTTGTTGTTTCCCTAAGGAAAGGGGATGTGCTAAAATTGACTTGTGTCTCTCTTTTCCCTGGCTGGGATTTCCCTGTTGCTCAGATAGTGTGAGTGGTCGAATGCTTGTGACATCATGGAATGTTTGGTGCCTGGCCTGTGTGTGGAGTGGCAGTTGATGGCAGGCAGGCTGAGCGACAGGGAAATCCCAGCCAGGGAAAAGAGAGACACAAGCCAATTATAACATGTTCTTACAAACAGCCTTCATAATACCAAGGCTACAGCATTCATCAAGTCCATTTATGGACTAGAGAAAGCTTATATAACTTGTGTCAGTGTGCTTGTGAAGTGCCTTTGTCACTGGAGCAATTATGCATGGTCCCTACACATTAAAGGTGCAAGGATTATTCAGCAGAAACATATGTTTTGCTGAGTCCACCTGCTCCATATCGCTATCTGCACTCAGATATTATGATGGCCCACCGTAGCAGGCAGGCAGACCTAATCAGAATGATTCCCTACTGGTAAAAAAAAAATATTACACTTCTTTTAAGGGTAGGTATGACTCTGACCTCATCACCACCATGATTTGCCAACCCAGATTATCATAAATCTGAAGGACAATATCCAGGTTAATTAGGATACAACATTCCTGGCCTGAAGTGAGCAGACCATAGCAACGAGTTCACATATATGCCTCTCAAAAGTGAAGGCAACCAAGAAGTCAAAATTAGCCATCAACATCTTTACAGGAACATCCTCCAAGGGTTCAAACACAGACGTCTGTAGTCGCCTAAATATCAAAAGAGAACCCAGAAAGGCACATTGGCCTACTTGGCTCAGGGCAAGCTTGAAACTCATCCTAGTGGCACAACTTTCAATGGACACATACCATTTCAGTATTACTTGGAAACAAAATTTCAACAATGTGGCCACAAAGAGATGAACAAGTGAAACCAAACCCAACGTAAACCATCCTCAGGAAGCACAGGAACCTACGAGTGTCACAAAATAGATGGGTAATGGACTTCTAGGAATACCACAAGCAGAAACACAGGCAGCATTTTTTATATGACTAAAGAGTGGATGATCTTCAAAACAGTTGAATACTGAATGCAATCCCCTGAAATAACCCTTTAAGTTAAAGCCCTAGCATTTCATCTGCCATGCCATCACTTTCAAGTGAGCCAGAAAAAGTGTCTTACTGGGTTGGTTAACAGAGAGGTGATGGAGGCATAAGTACACGTCATTCCTCCTGAACAGCCAGGCAGGAAAGTAACAGAAACCAGGAGCTGTGGTGCCAAAAGTTTGATGTTCTGACTTTACTCTCTACTTCTGATATGATATAGTACATAACCCAATGAAGAAAAAGGGATTGGCGTGGCAGCAAACAGACTTGGTGGCTAAGGGACTGAGAAGGCACTAACTGCTTGTGCTTCCTCCCTTACGAGTAAGTTGGGACCATTGGATTTAAACAGAAGGCAAGGAAAACCAACCATGGAAGTACCAATCATGGAAGTACCAACCATAACACAACCTAGTGGAACCCCTCTGGATGAAGAGAAAAAGATTCAACTAAGGATTACCATAAATAGTATTGACTTTGATAAGGAACCGAGACAATGGGGAAATGTGTGTGCTAATATTAGTCAATTTGGCATATAACAGGGAATTCTGATTAAAGCAAGCAGGAATGCATTATATGGGACACACATCATAATTTAGCACTATTTGCCAAGCAGACTCAAACCAGGTTTTACCTTCCAAAAACTTTTGGGTAAATAGTGTAGCATATGTAAACTGCACATGTGCAAAAAGCCCATGCATAACTGCTCACAGGCAAACATTGCCCAATTTGCAATCCAGTTTCAGGAGTAAACAGTAATTTGCACCCTAAATGGATTTAGCCCTTTAGTGTCTAGGAGAGCAATGTATTTTATAAGTTTGAAGAGAATGACTCTTGAGAGACGTTTATGTGAATAAGTCTGTAAACGAAGAAGTAGGATGAAATTCTGTGTACGTTAGAGGTCACATAGGATGGCAGGGACTTCTGAACTTCAAGGTTTTGTTTACGGTAGGATTGGCTATTAGGGAAAACACACTAAGGAATACATTTCTAAGATAGGAAGTAGAAATAGAATTTTGGGAAGGCATAACTAGTAGCGGTTCGGGAAAACTGAGGAGACAGAATAAAGAGAAAGTAAAGACTGCCCAGTTTTGGGAAGATTAAAAGACGAGGACCTTAGAGAAATTAAGTGAACTGCATTTGGAGAATAAGATTCCAAACTGGATTATGGGATTGCACTCCTTTCCGGCATTCCCAAAGTCCACCTAGATCCACTCAAAGCAGTACTACAAGTGGCAGCCCACTTTGTGACGGAACACAGTAGTTCGATCACATCTCACCCATTCTTTGCTCCCTTCAGTAGCTTCCCATAGAAGCGAGAACTCAATTAAAAACTGCCTGCATCATTTGCAAAGTTATTCACTCCTCTTTACGCATGTACGTCTCTGAGCAACTGAAAATTTCAGGCGATGAGAGATTCAAGAAACGCTGAATTGCTCTCTTTTAAATCCCCACCTTCAAGCACAAGCAAATCCTTCTCTAGACGTGCCACAAGACCTGGAACTCCCTCTCGCTGAGCCTATGCCTTAATATAGGTCATGATACCTTAAACAAGCATTGGAAATGCAATAGGTCTCACATTTGCTTGAGTTAGAGCTATTGGCATTGTAAATGACAATGTTTTTACCCAGGTGTTTTAGTGCTGTTGGCTTTTTGAAGATCCCATTTGATAAGTGTAACAGGAGCGGAAGCCATTAGGCCTACTTTTGTGGCTGTGTACTACTCACCATAATTACGCTCTCCTTAAATTAGACAAGAATGGCAGAAAGGGTGCAGAGCAAGACCAGCAGTGTGCACAATTAATTTTTATTGAATTTAACATTAGAAATTATGTCAGTAAATCCATGGAGCAGAGGGAAGTTTATAGACCATGCACTGCGAAGCGCTGAAAATGCACTGTAGCTATTGTCGACACATAAAAACAATGTTGTTAATATTTAACAGCAAGCACAATTAATTTTTATTGCATTTAACACTAGAAATTGTGTCAGCAAAACAATGGCACAGATGACATTTTACAGACCATGCAACATTGCCAATGCATGGAAATTGCATTGTAAATGCAATAGGTCTTGCATTTGTTGGAGTTGGACCTATTGGCATTGTAAATGGTAATGTATTATTATGTATCTTATTGAGCGCATGGCTCCCCCAACGGGAGTGTCCCGGCGCTAAGCGGAGAAGATGGAATAAGTAAATCAGTGCTGTGAGGCCCGTGAGAGTCTACGGGAGACTGAAGAGTCATGTTTTCAGTAACTTGAGAAAGCTGGGCTCTGATGAGGCCTTTCTGATTTGTAGGGGTAAGGAATTCCAGAGGATGGCTGTTTTGACTGAGAATGAGTGTCCGCCCAGTCTGGCCTTGGCAAAAAAGGGGGTAACAAGAAGTTCTTGGTGATTTGACCTTAGATATCTTGTGTGGTGTGATTTTTTTATTCTTTTCCTTAGGTAGTGGGGGCCAGTGCCATTTATTGCCCTGTAAGCAAGGGTGAGTGCCTTTGAATTCTGTTCATTTTCTTACCGGTAACCAATGAAGGCTGCGTAGATGTGGTGAGATGTGATGTCTTAGGGGGATATTTCTTATAAGCCTTGCAGCTGCGTTCTGTATTGTTTTCAGCTTTCTGAACAGATAGGCTGGTAGGCCCAAATATAGACTATTAGCATAGTCTAGTTGGGATGTCACCAGTGCGTGGACAATAGTTTTTCTGCACTCCATAGGTAGAAGGTGGAGGAATTTCCGCAGTGCCTTTAGTTTCCAGAAACAGGTAGTGGAAACATGTCCTATCTGGGTTTTGCACAACAATGTATTGTCGATTTTAAATCCCAGAGTCCTAGCTATGGGACAGGGCAAGAGGGTGGATTGAGCACTGAAGGCCACCAAAGGTCAGTTTGAGGGGGTGAAGGTTGATTAAAAAACAATACTTCAATTTTATCGGTGTTAAGCCGTAAGCAGTTGTTAGTCATCCAAGTGGAGATATCTGTCAGACAATGCTGAAATTTGGTTAAAGCTGCTTCTGAATGGTCTTTAAAGGAGAACATCAGCTGTGTGTCATCAGCATATGAGATGACACTGACGTCGTGGTGCTCGATAAATGGGGCCAGGGGGGCAAGGTAGATATTAAAAAGGGTGGGGCTGAGGTCCAAACCCTGAGGGACTCCACAGATTAAAGGGCAGGGTGATGACACGTGTGGTTGCAACCTTATTCTTTGGACTTGTCCCTCAAGAAAAGGGTGGAACCAAGCTAACACTGTCCCCGAAATCCCTAGTTGCCTAAGTCTGCCAAGGAGAATCTTATGGGACGCCGTGTCAAACGCTGCTGACAGGTCAAGCAGCACCAGCATTGCATAGCAGCCTTTGTCCAGGTTTTCTCGGATAGTTTCAGTAACTTCTAATAACGCTGTGTCAGTGCTGTAACCAGCTCTGAATCCGGACTGCGTATCATGCAAAAGCTTGTTAGCTTCCAAGAAGTTATGTTATTTTACTTATGGGTTGTCAAGAAAATGGATTTTAGGGAAGGGATGTTATTTGGGCGGTGTGAGAGTAATTTGGGATGTGTGCATGAGCGTATGTGTAAGGGGAATTAAATGGTATGTAGGAGAGTTGTGGGAAAGAAGGGAAGTTATTGGTGATTTGGTGGGGAAGCAGGTGTTTTATTAGTGAAGGGAACGATGTAGGGTGGGGAACCAGGTGTTTTATTAGTGAAGGGAACAAGGTAGGAAAAAAATGGAAGAATGAAAAGAGGATTTAGAGGGGTGGTCTGGGGCGCAGTTGCTATGTTCTAAGCTGGTGTTTTAGCACAGACACCCCGTTGGAGTAACCAGGCGCTCTATAAGTTGAATAATAATAGTGTGCTTCCCAGACACCCCCTTTGATGGACACCACGATGGTTCAGCTGCAGCTAACAGCTGAGACATGGTACAGTGCAGCTAGTGCCGCACAGCCCCCGTGTGACACTGAAGAATGAAAGAAAAGAGTCAACAGTGGAATAAGGAAGTAATCCGTAGAGGGCAAGCTGTTTGCTTCAAAAAGTGAATGTGGATGTTTTTCAGACCCACTGAATTTGCTTTAACTTATTTTCACAAATGGTGACGGCTGCACGTTTCCATCAAAATGCAACTGTCAGGCTGTGCGCATGTGACATTTGGCTGCTTCTGTGAAGTATTCACACACAGTGGGGCAGTTTGCTTCTATTACAGCAGACTTACTTAGCAGCCACGATGAGAGAGGGGGCTGTGAATTAAGACTATCAGTTGGGTTAAAGAACGCACTGCACATATCTTACATTTTTGTGTGAAATGAACTGAACACTGACGTTCTGGACTTGCTTATCAGACCTGCTTAACTATGCCTTTTTAGAAGTTTTACTTACCTGGCTCGTGTTCTGGGCATGGCAGGGCTCCCCACAAAAAGCACCTGCTGGCTCGCAGAGAGGCTGCTCGGAACTAGTATGAGGACGCCATACTACAGTTTTGGAGCTGGGAGGCGGAGGCAGGAAGCGGAAAACGGAAGAAAGGAAATGGACAGAAACTGAGGCATGGTTCACAGCAGGACTGTTGACAAACAGACTCACTCCGTGTGTGCTAAGAGTTCAGCGCGTTACAACACAACATTTGTGACGGGCCTATCTAATAAGGGAAATTATGCGTTTATGCAGGGGAGTGGTGGCTGGGTGGAAGCAGCGACGGTGGAAAGCAACCAGATAAATGCTGCGTTTGTGTGGGAGGGCAACATTGCAAACAAGCAGCGACAGGCCAGTAGACGACTGATGCAGGGGCTGTGTGCGCTTGGAGGGTGGAGGACGGCTTATAACGCAAAGCAGAAGGGGGAGCAGAACGGGCAGAAGGAGCGATGGACCAAAAGCATCAATAAAGATACAAAAGTTCTTACAAACAGGAGGTAACTAAGGCAAGCGTAAGTACACTGTACTTTATCGGTGCTCCTGAGCCTTGAAAGGAAGTGAGCTATCGGCAGCGGGAATGAGACAGGAGGCAGCAAAGAAAAGCGTAAAAGGAAGTGAGCTATCGGCTGCGGGTAACGAGACAGGAGACAGCAAAGAAGAGCAATGCTGGAATGAACCAATTGTAAGCAGGAGGCGGGAATACAGTGGTTTTATTGGTTATAGCAAGTCTTGCAGACAGCGCATGTGCGCTGCCAAGGCTCGACCTAAAAACACGCCAAGGCTCTTCTATTGAACTAAATCTGGCCTAACTGCTGCTCTCTTCAATTGCATACCATCCTCATCCTACACAAACTATTGATGATCTTCACGTGGTACTGTACCATCTGCTTTTCATTGCTGTGGATATGTGTGAAGCACTCTACCTCCTAACTTTAATGTAAATGTATATTTTCTATTTCTTATTGATTTGTTCTGGCTTTATTATGGAGCCCTCAGATGCCTTTGGGCCAAAATCTGCGCTATATAAAATCCTAAAAATAAATACATAAAATCAAAAAACGTGTTGAAAGTTGGATGTGAATTTGGGTAAGATTAAGCTTTCAATTAAAAAGCTCTGCCAGCGATCTCAGTTTAATCATGTAACGAGAACTTTATTCACTTTCAGGGGTGGAGTAACATCACGTTTGAAATAAAGGTTATCATACCGACAGATAATTCTTCCTGTGTGAGCCGAAAACGGACAGGAACGTTAGGAGTTTCTACTCATACTAACCTGACCATGTCTGTCATGCAAGAGCCAACCACCACCACGGCAGCAGCTGCGGCGGAGTCAGCCTGAGCCTCCCGGGACATGATGCTTCGCTACACCAGCACCACACTCAATAGAGCAGCAGGAAAGTCACTGCAGCTGTGGTCCAAAGTCTCCCCAGGGAGTCACGAGAAGCGGACTCTGCTCTCCGTGTCATCACTGGAGGGCAGGATCCAACGGGCGTCTCCCTCCCCATCACAGGTTAATGCCACTATCACACAAACGGAGTCAACGTGACATTTTCTGTCACCCCTCCACCATCAACTCCTTTCGTTAAAATATAAGAATGCTGATAAACTTTGGAGCACGTAATAAAACTATTAAGAACATAACTGCAGGACTACAAAACATCTGTAGTGCCAACCACAAGATGGCCGCACCCGTCCCCTTTCACTGAACTGAGAAGGTTCATATCATGTAGGAAGTATTTACTGTCACTGTCTCCGAGAGATACCGGCTCGGTCAAGTTACAATAGCCTCGCCAGTTTTCTAAACTATTGCGCAAAGACGCTTTCGGGAAACAGCAGCACGCACTTGGGAAATACTTGGAGAGCATCACTGAGATCCAGCTGACACCGATTACAAAAACATGTTTGTCTTTGGCTGTTGCTTTTTCCTGGGTGGCCCTTTACAAAAGCAACGCAATAACTACATAGAGAGACCGCTTGTACGTTGCTGCCCCCAGCCAACAGAGAAACTGGGACGGAGACGACGTACGTACACCTTCACGCTTTCCACTAAGGGAAAATAGAGAATGAGCTGCCAGTTGCTGTTTTTTATGCAGCGGCCATCTTAAAGTGGTTATACAAGCGTAGGAGATTATATAAATTGGAGAAAGACAGCGCTAGTTAGACGTAAAACCAAAGATCTAGAAATAGTTTTGTTCGTACGACATTGCCTGGTTATCTGCTTGTCTTTTTTTATACATAGAGAAAGTAGCGCGTTGGGGTATTTATAATTAGAATGGCACCCTTCCACCCTATATGAATTATCAGCCGCGTATTCAACCCTATTGTAGTCTGGGAAAGAAAGACGTCGACTGCATTATTTCTGTGGTGTGGGAACTACCTACTAAGAAGTCGGCAGATTAACGCCGGCCTTGTCTTTCCTTTGTTTCTACACCGGTTGATGGGCAGCTCTGGAACAAGCAGCGGCGGGAGTAGATAGATCACAACAAATGAACAGGTCAGCGGGACGCAACCTTTATCAGGGGATACTACAGGGCCGCGGTAGGTGTCGTGGTACGAGTTGCCATCGTGCACGCATGAGGGTTTTGAGTAATGCCCAATTGCCTGTCGCGCCTGAACAACATACTACACCAGTTGCTGTGGCAGAGCCAGCACAGGGTATCCTGCAAGGGAAGCCTTTCTCTCCAGTGCAGTTCTGTTTACATATTGCACTCCAGCATAACAGCATCAAATACTTTCCAATATAACACACGTTTAATATTACAACCATACCACCTTCCGTATCTTCGTAATGGCACCAAACCTGTCATCACATTTTGACACAGTGCGTTCCAGTGTCGCACCCCCTTAAGTTTAACGTGGCACCACCCTTCCATTCCAGTAAAACCATGTCAGGGTCGTTTTCGGGGGCTTGTGAAACTCCCGTGCAGTGTTGAGGTCCTTTTGACAGACACTGTTGTTGTTCCTAGCAGCACCGGAGCAGTAGATACTGCTGTGAGCTCACTGAATTACAAAGTACTTTGGTTTGTAATGTCAAGATAAGTGGAGGAACAACGTATGTTGAGAGTAGGAATTTATCTGAGGCACGAAGTGTTAAGAAGATCTATTTTTTGTTGAAAATGTATCTGGACTCCCGGCCTAGATAGTGCCAGTGTTTTTTTACATGGTGGTGAGCACACAGTGGGTGCTCAGCGACTTCTCTGGTGATATGCTTAGGTTGGGCTGCAGAGTCGTACCTCATAGGAAAGATGATGCCAAAGCTATGTTTCTTTTTGTGTGGCTTCTCAACACTATGTGTCGAAAGTAAGGGACGCAGTTGTTAGAGCTCAGGCTCACCTGCCCGTTTTACCATACTCACCTGGGCCCATAAATCAACATACACACCTTGAACAGGTAAAACCTACGCTTAATCAATTTTGTTTAACCATTCAGGACCTATACCATTTGACTTACCAATCCTAGTCACCGGTACATAGAATCCTAAAGGATCAAGGAGTTAGAATAATAGGTAGAACTATAACATTTGCACTTATTGAATAACCACAAACTCTGGAAAAGTTTAAATTCTTTATCTATGAAAAATTCGATTAAGAAGATAAAAATTGAAATGAGAATGTGCAAAGATTTTATAAGTCTGTCTTTAACACCTTGCGTGCGGCCGCGATTCTGCGCCTTTGCGGCGCTTTTAAAGAGTGGGCGGGTTCATGACGGCCCCCAGCCGTGATCAGCACACGCCCACCGTGCTGCATGACGGACGGGGGCCGTCATCAGCACGCAAGGGGTTAAGCATTGACAATAGGAAGGGTAGAGAAAGGGAAACAATACAGTGACATATCCACACTTATTTATAATTACCTAGAATGGTGTGAAGACCAAC
Organism: Lissotriton vulgaris; assembly: GCF_964263255.1. NCBI lineage: Eukaryota > Metazoa > Chordata > Amphibia > Caudata > Salamandridae > Lissotriton > Lissotriton vulgaris. Next base: position 768,532 of record NW_028246706.1, read on the forward strand.
CCTGGCCACGGGCTGGGTTAAAGGACAGAACCCCAAGGTTGCAGGTGCCAACAGGAAAGAACAGGTGCAGACCAGAATCAGGACAGGTATGAGCCAAATTGGATCAGGACAGGACCACCTCAGACTAAGACCAGCACCCACATCTAAGGCACAACGCCTGCGTTACACCCTCACTGCAGCTAACAGTACACCCCGATAGGCTTTAGCAGAAATCTTCTCCTTTAGAACCCTGATTGGGTTATCAAACTCCTTCCCAGAACCCCCAATTGGTTTATCAAATCTTCTGACAGAGTGCTCTGCCAGCAACTCTGCTCTCGACCACCTATTGAGTGTGTTGGGTCAGTGACAGGTCAGCTATTTGGACAAGTCGGACAAATTATCTAGCTAAGCCTACTCTAGTTATACTATTTTTCAGGGCAGTGTACCACCCCCCAATGTTGCAAGTGTAAGGATCCCCAATTTTGATAGGACAAAAGAATGAGAAGAGGTCATCACACCATACCAAAATGAAACTTTTCTCTTGAATATTGAAATTAGCGCTCCCACCCATCAATTTATTTTCCCATGCACCTTTATTCCACCCAACAATGAATGTTCTAATAACAAATACAATGTTAACAATATTGGCTTCCTCTCCAAAGGGTCAGGAGGTGAAGTTCCCAGGCGCATCTTAGTCAAACTATCCTTGGCATTCATTCAATGCTATGACTTGAGTGTTTCTGGTTTCTGGTGCGCATGTGTGGTGCGGGTTTCAAAATGGAGATACAGACACAACTCAGGCCCAAACACGAGCTAGTAGCAAAGTAGAAAAGAAACAGTTTTAGAACAAAGAGTAAATAAATGTTCTGTATACCACTTATCTCTACTCTATTACCATTATTTTATATTTAACTTCAGCGTTATTGATTAAGCAAAACAAACAGCTTCGCAAAAGCAGTGGTACAAGCTTTTTGCACATTATAACACAGAGCAGCCATCTTAGTTCTAGTGCGCAGAAGCAGAAGTTTCCCTCCAAAGCAGAGAGTACGTCATGTCACGTGAGTGTGACAGACGCATGCGCAATGGAAAATCCTGTGTAGCAGCAGCCATTTTAATGCAAGCGAATTATGGTTAGTAAAAGCTCATTGTCAAGCTTCCCCTAGAAGCTGCATATGTTGTGTAATGCAATATTAATTAGACAAATCATGTTAATAAGTACGTTATGAGTTATTTGAGAGAGTACAAGCAAGTCGCTTTATGTGCGCAACCTTGCTCCATCAATCCCCTCCTTGATGATATTTTATATCATCACTGATTAATGAAACAGATGCCAACTTTCACATTTCTTTTAACTCAATTTCTTCAAACTTTCTGTTTTGTTTCTTTTCCTTATTCATGTGGAAGTTTTTCACTTTCTTGTACAAGTTTCCATTCAATTCTTCGAACTCAATTTCATCAATATTTCTTTTCTTTCCTTTTTACGTTTCGCCTGGCGTTCACTGCGCAAGCAGTGTCGCGCAGGCGAAATTTTGTGTTTTTCAGTAAGGGGCTTTCACCCGCCTCTCTCTTCCATTGGCTAGCTCCATAAATGGAGGCTAGCCATTGGAAGAGAGATCTGTCAGTAATTCTCGGAGCAGATTCGTGGGCGTTCCGGTGATTTTTTTCTCGCTTTGCCCCTTTGCGAACGTCATGCAGCGGTGGGCAGGTGTTTTTTTCTTTTTTTCTTTTCTCAGCATGTTTTTGTCACTTCCATCGTGTCTTTTGCAGTAGTGGGCTGCACGATTTAAGTTGGCGGGATGTATTTCTTTATTTCCGAGCAGGTAAGCAGCATTTTGTTATAATTTTCTTTGTATGTCCTCCGTTTCCTGTCGTCTCCGTGTATTCCGTCCGTGGATTCTTTCCGTCTTCTGTTTTTGTTGTTTACGTGTCCTGTCGTTTCCGTGTACCGACGTGCGTGGCGCCGACATAGCTTTAAAGCGACCGGCAGTGTACTTGTGTCTTCAATAATGGTGCATTGCCGTGAGTCTACTTCACACACAATCTCACCCGAGGGATGTCACATAATAGTCAGTCGTGGCTCCAGAAACTTGAGCTTCATTCCCAGCGTCCCTAAGTCCCCTTTCCCGCAGCCCTCCTCCTTTCCGCTCTCGCCCCCCCTTCCCTCTGCCCGCAGCTCTCCTCCCCGCAGCTCTTCTCCGTCCCGCTCTCGCTTCGCCTCCCCCCACCATACCAATATGTGCACATTATCACAGCTGGACACTCCCATGCGTAGCTCTATGACGTTTGCACAGTTGTGCGTGAGAGCTATTGGCCGTGCCAATTTGTTGATTTGCGTGACCCTGTTAACACTTCTGTGGAGGCATAACAGTAATCTGTTGAAGGGTGGTGTAGGTAAGCGTAAAGCCTACTGAGACAAAGCAGCTTCTAAGCTTAATAGGCGCATGGCGTCACTATAAGTGGAACATGTTTTCCATTGGGCCATCAAGTGCACATCTAGTTTACGCCCAGCCTACCCAACCTACTTACTCTTTTGAAGAGTCAAGGTGCTGAGCTGTGCACAGTTGCGGCTGGGTTTGATGATCCATGTCTGTAGTTGAATCTTTTAAAGTAATGCAGTGACTGTGGGTGTGTGTGTAGAATAGTGACCATATTATTTGTAGCCATACGGATGTACATTTGTGATGAATAAAATGACCAAGAACGCAGCGGAGCACTGACTTACATTATAAATGTTAGATCTGTTCCCAGGAGCGTCACGTGGAGTGCACTAATTACAATGCGCCAACTTTGATCTGCGGCTTAGTAAGTACTTTTAATCTAGTTCACCAAGTGTTCCTCTATTCCTACAGAAGCTTGGGTTTTACAAGTACGTAACATATCCTATGTTTCTTTACAAGGAAGGCTGGGAGGTAGGTGGTGCGTGTGGGTACGTTTTCGGCGGCCAGTTTATTTTAGGGCACAGATGCATTCTACAGAGGCGACTCTTGCATAGCTGAAGATTGCATGGAAGTGCTGAATCCTCCGAGCTGGAGAGAGGTCAACTGAATGCTGCTAACTCCCCACGATCAGCTTTTCGAGTCATCCTTAGACTTTCTAATTCACTTTGGAGCATGTCTCGGAAGGGAAGTCGCATAATGATTCAGATGTTGAATACAGACGCCGAGCAGGGCTGATCTCTTCATGCTGATGTCAAAATATATTGCGGGGTGGCCTGTTTTTTTTTTTTTTTGTAAACTCCAGAAGAGACTCCAGCGGATCCAGAACGCCTCAGCACGACTCATCCTGGACATCCCCCGTCGCAGCCACATCTCCGGACACCTGAGAGACCTGCACTGGCTCCCGGTCAACAAGAGAATCACCTTCCGTCTCCTCACCCACGCACACAAAGCCCTACACAACCAAGGCCCAGGATACCTCAGCAGCCGCCTCAACTTCTACGCTCCCAAACGCCAGCTTCGATCGACCGGTCACGCCCTCGCCGCCGTCCCCCGCATCCGAAGAGCCACCACAGGGGGACGGTCCTTCTCCTACCTCGCCGCCAAGACATGGAACTCCCTCCCGACCCACCTCCGCCTGACCCAGGACCACTTGCCTTCAGGAAGCAACTCAAGACCTGGCTGTTCGAGCAGTAGCGGACCCCCCTCCCCCAGCGCCTTGAGACCCTCGGGGTGAGTAGTGCGCTATATAAATGCGATGATTAAATGATTAGATTAAGATTAAATAGTTCATGGGTGAAATCGCTTGATTCATTTGTGTGTGTGCTTTGTAGTGTCCCATTAATGTCGTTACCCATGTTTGAGTGGGACAGAGGAGAGTGGTGGCTTCTACCTCCAAGCAGTTCCGACTTTGTTAGTTGCTCAAGGAGGACTGTGTTTCAAATTATGTTTAAAGTCTTTTGCTCTACCCGTGTTTGCGTTTGCTTTGTATAGTTGTGTACACCTGTGTTGTAAATAACAAAGTTCTTGAGCCAGGTACATTTAATAAGCTGGATTTAATTAGGCTTAGTTCCAGATTAAGTTCCAAGTATTTGAGTATAAGATAAGAATAACCCCACCAGGAGTGGCCTCCCTGCCACTCAGTCTGCCTGCCATCAACTGCCTATCCACACACCAGCCAGGCACCCAAGATTCTATGATGACATCAGGCATTCTAATACCCACACCAGCTGAGCAGCAGGGGAAGTCACACAAGCTAAGTATAACAACTTGATCTTTTCTCTTGTGTGATGGCGATCACGCGACACAGTGATTAGTGCTTTTATATTGGCCTCCGCCTGATTTTAATTTCTGGTATAACTTGTGTTAGTTGTTGTGAAGCGCTGGATTTAGCAGTGTCACTGTTGTGTTATAGAACCCGTCTGCAAGTAATTGCTGTCAGCTGAGCTCGTCCAGTAGGGTACAATAGGTCTCACATTTGCGAGAGATTAAGCTATTGGCAATGTAAATGACAACGCCATTTATTTATCTGTTTTCAAAACCAACACATAAATAACATTTTTGCCATTTACAATACCAATATCTCTTAACTTTTGCAAAGGCAAAACCATTGCATTGTAAATGCTTGTTTATTTACTGTATATATCTTTTTGTGCTTACGGCATTTGCAACAAATCTTTATCCCTAAAACCATCAGGGCTATTCGACCATAGGCATCAGTATTTTACCCACAAAACCTTTCCCTACATTTGAAAACCAACTACCTATAGAGGAGAGACCATCTGTAAGTCTCTTCTATGCACTATCCAGAGGTTTGAGTTCTCTTTCCAAATGTGTAATATTCTTTACATTCTTTACATACCCTTTGATTTCAATACTTTTGTCTGGTATGTAAGTGCAAACAACAAGTAGAACCGGGGGTCTAACATAGACGGAGGAGTCACAGAAAAAAGGAAAAGAGCCTTATGTTTTGCGGTTATTTGTTGGAACTGCCCCTTGCACTGTTCTGTTTTTAGACTAGGGGGTGAGAGCTATACAAATAAAATTTGTTTTTTCCTCACCACCTTATTTTAAACCACCACTTTTTCTGTTTTTTGCACTGCACTCTATTCCCTTGTGATCTGTAAAATTGTGAACACACTATTTGTTCTCTACTTTGGTTTGATCCAATTGAGCGCATGCCCTATGGTTGGTAGATAGTCTCTTTGATCAAGAGACGCACCATCCGCACGGGTGGATTACCAAATGATAAGATTGATCACAATGCTAATATTGTTGGGAATCCAATTAATTGCTCCAGGATCTCACCACCAAACGTTTGAATCTCCACCCTGGTTCATCGCTTTTGGTTCTTTTCCTTTTTTTCTGTGACTCCTCTTTTCATTCACTGGTTGGAGTATTGGAAGTATGTCGGCTACACCGTCGATGTTAGACCCCCGTTCTACTTGTTGTTTGTATTATAGTAAATGGGGATAGGAACCAGGGCAGGTCTTTAAATATCCCTGCGACCCTACTTCTCTCTTTTGTGATTATTGGTGTTATGTAAGTGCAACAATATTGCGCTTTCAACATTCTGCAGACTCCGCCCTCTTTTGCTAATAATGTATAAAGAGCAAGTCGATTTTGTAAAACCATTGATCTGATCGCAACCAATTCGGTATTGATCATCAAAAATCCTCCAGCAGTGTCAGTCGATAAGCAATCCACCACTGTTGATAATTTGCATATTCTTTTAGTATTCAGAACCACTCCCACTGAAGGTATCAATGCACTAAATATATCGCCTAAGATTTCAGAAAAACAAGCTCTTTTACTACGTATTAGTCCATTCGTTTCTTCACTGCTTCCAGTGGCTTTATGTACATGGTATATTTTAGGGAATACTATTCCAAAATAGCAACTCCCATACCAATGGTCAGTCAATTTAAAATATGCTTTGTTCCCACAAATATAATAAATTATAGGAAACACAGGTTCAGTTCCATCTTTGACTCCAGGTAAATATGATGCTCCAATTGGACCCCCGAAGGTACACACAGCATATGCAGCACTCGAACCTCCTTCCTCATGTTTAATGCACGAGCCATCTACAAATAGCTCATATTCTGAATTTATCAATGGTTCTTCTCTTATGTCAGGACGTGGTTTAGTTCTGTATTGAGTCAGGTCGATACAATCATGTTCGACTTCCCCCTTCACTTCTGCAAAATGTGAATCAGGTAGCAGGGTTGCTGGGTTTAAAATATTACAGCTAGCAATGGTTACATTTCCTGCACCTACAAGAATTCGCTCATACTTAGTCAGCCGACTAGGAGTCAAATACTGAGTTTTGGTTCTTGCCAATAATATCACAACTGCAGGTGGAACATACACAATCACTGGATGTCCCATAATTATGGACTCACTTTGCTCAAGGCTCATGCAAGGTGCAGCTACTGCTTTCAGACATCCTGGTAATGCGGATGCCGCTGGATCCAGCGTGGAAGAAAAATATGCCACAGTACATCTCATTAGACCATGAGTTTGGGTCAAAACTGACAGTGCACAATTATCTCATGTATCACAAAATAGTGCAAATTCCTTTGAGTAGTCAGGCATCCCTAATGCTGGAGCTTTACACAAACATTCTCGTAATTTCAAGAAAGCAGTCAAGCTTTCGTCATCCCATTCTACTGGGTCTTTTGCTCTCTTCTTTGTCATTTGTATCACTGGTTTTGCTAGGACTGCAAATCCCACAATCCACTGTCTGCAGTATCCTACAACTCCAAGAAACATTCTGATCTCTTTCTGAGTTTGAGGTAGATTCATGTTTTTGATTATTCCGATCCTTTCTGAGGTAACCCTTCTGACACCTCTTTCTATCTGGTGCCCCAGATATTTTACTGATGTGGTGCAAAATTGTAGCTTTTCAGGTGACACTTTATGTCCTCCTTCACCCAAATGATTCAGTAAAGCAATGGTATCAACAACACAGTCATTTCGAGTTTTAGACGCCACCAATAAGTCGTCTATATACTGGTCCAGAACGGACTGTCCTGGCAGTACCAAAGACTCAAGGCACTTTTTCAAGATCTGATTAAAGATCGATGGACTCTCCGTGTACCCCTGAGGGACACGGTTCCAAACGTACACATGGTCGTCAAACGAGAACGAAAAAATATATTTGCTATCTGGATGTAATGGTATGGAGAACAATGCATGGCACAAATCTATTACAGTAAAACATCCAGCTTCCCACGGTATCTAATACAGAATCACTGCAGGATTTGGCACAACTGGACAGCATGGGACAACAAGGTTAATAATTTTGCGGAGGTCTTGTAGGACCCTGTACTTTCCGCTCGGTTTCTTTATGCCAATTATGGGCGAATTACATGGACTGCTCATTATTTCTTGTAAAATGCCTGTTTCAGTCAACCGTTTTATTTCTGCTGCAACACCTGCTTTTATTTCTGGGCTCATTTTGTACTGTCGAATATTTGGGTAAACTGCTCCTTCTCTTACTGTCACTTTTATTGGGTCAACATTTGCCATTAGTCCTACATCTTTGCCTGTAAAATCCCACACATTAGGATTTACTGTATGCTGTAATTCTTTCGGTAGGTCTTCTACAGTCAACTTTTGATTCTCATTTTCCTGTTTTGCTAACGTTAATTTATAGATACCATCTTCGTCTGGGGTTTGAATTTCAACACCACTTGGGGTGCAAAAGATGGTGCAATTCATTTTGCACAACATGTCTCTGCCTAACAGATTTACTGGGCTAGAATCACATACGACAAATTTGTGCATTTCTTTAAAATTACCTATTCTAACCTCCATTGGTTCTGAGACTGGGGTACTAATTTGTTTTATTAGAAACGCCCGCTACTTGTATCGCTTCTCCCGAGAGGGGTAGGTTTGGAACGTCTGCTGTTCTCACAGTAGAACGGGTAGCGCCAGTGTCCAATAGGAAGGTGACATCATTTCCCTCAACCTTTCCTTCAATTAATGGGCCTGACTGATCTACCGGCAAGGATGCGCCAAGCACGCACTCCTCGTCCTCCCCTCTCAGGCACCGTCAGTGTCTTCTTCAGAAAACCTGTCACTCAAAAGGAATTGTGATGTCACTGCGTCTCTCCTACCACTTCCCTCCCAATTTGTGGTGTCCACACTATAATTTGCTTTGCTCCCAGAATCTGGCATAGGTGCAAGGGGTAACTGGTTTTGTCTTACCTGCTGCTGTTTCTTTGACATCTCATTCTGCGTCTGTGGATTCAAATGATTAGTTTGCATATTGTTATTATTCAGTACAGCTTTACACACGTTCTTCCAATGCCCCAATTTTCCGCACCCATGACATGGTAACTTCTTTTTAGCTTCATTTCTGTTGAACTCTTCCTTTGGTTTGCCCCATTACCACCTCCTTGAGCCTGATTATTTTTTATTTGGCTTAATTGGAGTTCCGGTTGCTCTGCTAACTTTACTTGTGCCCACATTACTTTTTCTTTTAATTCTTTTTGCTTATTGTCAAGTTCGTCTTCACAATAATTTGCATATTTAAGAATTTCATCGATCGTCTTGGCCTGCCAGCAAATTTTATGATCTTTAATCCATTGTGAAATTTCTGGTCTTAATCCTGACACAAACCGATAGATAAACTGCGTCATATCTTTTGTATCAATATTTTCCAGACCACTGTACTGTTTAAACAGTTGTAAAAGACGTTCATAATATGCATGCACAGATTCATCTTTATTCTCTTCCTTTTTCTTTGCCCATCTAGTTTTCCACCTATCTATGTCACCCCCTTTCTGCAACAATGACATAAGCTCCTTAATTTGTACTTTCTACCTGACACATTCATATTCTCTAAATCTTTGTCAGAAAATTCAACTCAATATGGTTTCTTCAACACTTTTGGTTTGCCAATGTCCATTCCCATATCAGAGGCCACATTCATTAACTTCTCATGAAACACTCTTGTATTTCTAGTAATGCTTTTACATATGAACAATAACTTGTCTTCTTTGAATGTATTTAACCTGGCCAATCCCACATTCCCAGCAATCATATCTTCTAGTTCGACTCTTAATTTGAATATGTCCAATACCTTTGGCTGTGACTTTGATTTTTCTATTTCTCCGGACCATCTCTCTATTTCTTCTGGAGTTACTTCCGTGGCACCTCTCGTACCTGTAGATGTCTCCATCCGTACCTCTCTAGAACTTCCAGGAGTGTTTTTCCTGACCGAGACACCCACCGGTTCTCTTATAGGTAAATCCATCAGGGAAATCACTGACTCACATTCACTTGCCTGATCATCTACAATTAATGTCTCTTTTCTGGGCTGCACTACAGGTGTAGTTGGAACAGGAGTTTTAGGACCAGGCTGCTTATCTCCAAAAAAAGGAACAACAGGGCCAATAGTTACCGAAATTGTTAGGGCTTCAGGACTTGTATTTAATTGGGAAATTTTCTGAATGAACTTACTTCTTTGTTTAATCAATTCTTCTCGTTCTCTTTCCTGTAATAATTGATCTAATGATAATTTCATGTACTACTTGCGGAACTAAAGGTGGTTTCAGAAACGGAGCTCTAGGATTAATTGTACTTGGTTCTTCATTTTAAGGTGGTGGATTTTTCATTAACAAATCCTCCAAATAATCATCGTCTGATTCACCACTAATCATTACATTTTTCGTTTTCTCTGTTCTCTTACTTCCTGTAGGTTCTTCTAAAGTCAATACAGGGTACAATCCCTCCACTAACATGGACTGTCTCCATTGTTTCAGTTGCTTGTCTCTTGTCTCTTTTGGAAAACGTGGATAAAACTTACTCCAATTCCTATTACTTCTGGTTCTATTTCGTTCAAAAGGCTCAGTTTCCCATTCCTCTAATGCCTCATACTGTGTTAATCTAGGTCCGGGATCTAATTCATTCATGCGAGTTCTCAAATTGTACACAATTCTGACATTAAAAGTACCATTCTCTGGAAATGCTAAAACACCATCATCTTTAGTGTACTCCATCCAATTTTCTAACCACACACAAGTGTGATAGCCCCTTTCAACCATCATGTATGATGCGGGTGTATTTGGTGGTGGAATGATATCTTTCTTGAATTTTTTTAAAACCTTTTTAATAAATGAAATTTTTCTTTTCTCTCCCTACATGATATAAGGTCTTCCTCTTATGAACTGTTCTCGCGCAAATCCTAGATACTTTCTATCAGGTCTACTTCCTTCAAATGGACCCATATGCCACATATATTTTATGCCGCTTTGCTTTGAGATGACACTGGATCGTTTACAAAAGATTTTCCAATACCTATGCGTTTCTTATTTTCAAATGACCAATCAAAATTTGAATGCAAATAGACTCAACCAATGGTTGCGCTGCTTTTCACGTGAGACGAATTCCCACGCTCCTACACTCGCCCCTCCTTTACAATTATTACCTCAGCTCCACACCCGCTGACTCAACCAATACCAGCGTGGTTCTAAGTGACGTCAGCACAGCTCCGCAACTGACTCCCTCCTTTGCAAGGTAATACGAAACTTATTTCTTTTCACTTTTAAATGCACATTTTATTAATTAACAACGTATAAACATTCGCCACTGTGCCTGAGTGACTAAATTCAAAGAAAAGATAGTTTGCACTTACGCTTTCTAGGTGATATAAGGCCAAAGTTTCACCAGCGAACCCCTTTGCTGTCAATCAAGCTCAGAAGAACCTGCTACTTCTTCAGTGTGACCCTTTCTAGGTGATATCGCACTAAAGTTTTGCCACAAACTCTTTGCTATCAATTATAATAATAATAATGACATTTCTAAAGCGCCTGGTTACGCCATCTCGGCGTGTCCCGGCTTATTCACACATTTATGCAGAAAAATCCCTAAATAGTGCTTCGGTTTGACCTAACCCTACTCTTCCTGCAGGCAAGCGACCTCACTGCAGAGTGGCTTCCATTTACCACCTGAGGATTCCAAAACAAACATATAACAAATACGAACAGGTTTGGTTAATACATAAAATCAATATAAATTCAAATACATAAATGCAATTAAATTTACCACAACTAACTATAACTAACTACCTATCTTAACTAAACCCTAACCTTACCTCTGCTACCAAAAGAACTGTTAGAGCGCAGGCTCACCTGCCCGTATTACCATACTCACCTGGACCCATAAATCAACATACACACCTTGAACAGGAAAAACCTATGCTTAATCAATTTTGTTTAACCATTCAGGACCTATACCATTTGACCTACCAATCCTAGTCACCGGTACCTAGAATCCTAAAGGATCAAGGAGTTAGAATAATAGGTAGAACTATAACATTTGCACCCATTGAATAACCACAAACTCGGGAAAGGTTTAAATTCTTTATCCATGAAAAATTCTTAAATGTCATAATCCAAGCGTTTAAAACCAAAGATCTTTCGATTAAGAAGATAAAAATTGAAATGAGAATATGCAAAGATTTTATAAGTCTGTCTTTAAGCATTGACGATAGGATGGGTAGAGAAAGTGAAACAATACAATGACATACCCACACTTATTTATAATTACCTAGAATGGTGTGAAGACCAACCCTGGTCACGGGCTGGGTTAAAGGACAGAACCCCAAGGTTGCAGGTGCCAGCAGGAAAGAACAGGTGCAGACCAGAATCAGGACAGGTATGAGCCAAGCTGGATCAGGACAGGACCACCTCAGACTAAGAACGGCACCCTCAACTAAGGCACAATGCCTGCGCTACACCCTCACTGCAGCTAACAGTTGTACCCCGATTGGGTTTAGCGGAAATCATTTCCTTTAGAACCCCTATTGGGTTATCAAACTCCTTCCCAGAACCCCGATTGGGTTATCTAATCTTCTGACAGAGTGCTCCGCCAGCAACTCTGCTCTCGACCACCTATTGAGTGCGTTGGGTCAGTGACAGGTCAGCTATTCGGACAAATTATCTAGCTAACCCTACTCTAGATATACTATTTTTCAGGGCAGTGTACCACGCCCCAATGTTGCAAGTGTAAGGATCCCCAATTTTGATTGGACAAAAGAATGAGAAGAGCTCATCACACCATACCTAAATGTAACTTTTCTCTTAAATATTGAAATTAGCGTTCCCGCCCATCAATTTATTTTCCCATGCACTTTTATTCCACCCAACAATGAATGTTCTAATAACAAATACAATGTTAACAATATTGGCTTCCTCTCCGAAGGGTCTGGAGGTGAAGTTCCCAGGCGCCTCTAAGTCAAACTGTCCTTGGCATTCATTCAATGCCATGACTTGAGAGTTTCTGGTGCGCATGTGCGGTGCAGGTTTCAAAATGGAGTTACAGACTTATCTCAGGCCCAAACACAAGCTAATAGCAAAGTACAAAAGAAACAGTTTTAGAACAAAGAATAAATGAATGTTCTGTATACCACTTATCTCTACTCTATTCCCATTATTTTATATTTATTTTCAGCGTTATTGATTAAGCAAAACGAACATTTTAGAAAAAGCAGTGGTGCAAGCTTCTTGCACGTTATCACACAGAGTAGCCATTTTAGTTCTAGTGCGCAGAAGCAAAAGTTTCCCACCAAAGCAGAGAGTACGTCATGTCACGTGAGTGTGACAGACGCATGCGTGATGGAAAATCCCATGTAGCAGCGGCAATTTTAATGCAAGCGAATTATGGTTAGTAAAAGCACATAGTCAAGCTTCCCCTAGATGCTAGATATGTTGTGTAATGCAATATTAATTAGACAAAACATGTTAATTAGTACGTTATGAGTTAGTTGAGAGGGTTGAGTACAAGCAAGTCGCTTTACGTGCGCAACCTTGCTCCATCACAGCCAAACCGTATGAAGTGCCCTTTGCAAGTCTGTATTGAAGATAAAATTTAGTTTTTTCCCTGTATTGTCCATCCCTGTTAGAAACATATTCAATGAAGACACTAACAAGTGATGGGTGTTTCACAACGCATTCGGCCTCTTATATTTCATTGTGTTGTCGCCCATTTACTTCTATTTTTTCCCCTCGAGTTTTTGCTGCAGGCAGATTTTCCTTTGAATGTTCTTCCTTTTATCGCAGATCCTAGCGTTTGAACAGTTTTTTAATGTAGTAATGGACATCCCACAGGTGGGAGACAGGGCCTTACATAGTGTATGCATCCAGTAGTACTGAACTCCATTAATAGAACATCACACAGTGACAGATTGGTGGGCCCTGGTGCTAAGTGGACTCTCAAAAGTGAACCCTCTTAGCAAAGGTTACTACTACCCACGATATGCAAGATTGACAGTGTTGGCAGCATGAGATTCAAGCCAAGGGCATATGCCTTTTTTGCTTGTACCCATGTGGGAGGGATTGGATATGGGCTTCCCCTTGGTGAAGTTTTGTTCAGTCTCCCATAACCTGGCTCCTTTTCCTTCATGATGTCTGGTAAGGTTTGTATGTTTTTTCACGTGTGTGTGTGGATGGGTGAGTGGCGGTGTGCTGTGAACCCCAGGTTTTTTTGTCCACTGGACACCACATGTGTGTTCTGTAAAGAGGGACACCACAGGGTTGTCCTCTACCCTCCTTTTTAGGTCTCGCCTGGAGTTGCAGCGTGCATGCGCTGCTTGCTCTGCGAGACATATTGTGGTAGAAGAGGTTTCAGAAGGGGAGCTGAAGCCCCGCCCATCATTTTAGTATTAAATCTTTTTATTCATCGCATAAATACCGACCCATGCTTGTGAAGGCACCGGCCACACAATAACAATGCAAAAGTAACGCCATAGCAGGCGCAAGTGCCATACAAGATGTGTTAAACACAGCAAGCCGCCTACAACCCTGTCGGGCCGGCCGCGTCTAAAGGCAAGAGAACCAGTCGGAAGCTGTAGCCATGTGCGTAATAAAACCAAACCCCAAAGTAACCCCCCTTTCCTACCCCTCACCCCCCTCCTTGTCCGCTGAGTAAACCAAGCAGAAACCCCCAACCAGTCCTGCAGCAATAAAGGGGCAGACTTTGAACCATTTTATATCTGGACTTCCCGCCTGCGTGCCTTTGCCTTGGGCTCAGAGAGTGGAGTGTCCGCGAGATGCAGCAACCTCAGATAACGGGGACAGCTCAGCTCCCTGCCGCCAGAGGTCTGCAAACTCCTCCCCGCCGCTGTCAGGGACAGCTTCTCCATCCCCAGGATTGTCCAAAGTCTGTGTAGCCAGCCAAGTTGTATGGGGGGCTGCGGGTCTCTCCAGCTGGCCACAATGTTCTGCACAGCCGCCCCTAGTGCGATAGCAATCAGCCTCCCCCTCATACATTTCAGGGGGTACATCAGCGCATTTGGTAGGCCAAGGAGTATGTAGGCAGGGAATCTAGGGAGCTGGGTGTCTAAGTGCGTGTCTATTAGATCTAGGATGGTGGACCAGTATTGTTGCAGCCGCTCGCAGCTCCATAGCAGGTGCTCAAGTGTTCCCCATTCCCCGCACCCCCTCCAACAGTGATCACTTACTTGGGGGTCCCATCGATGTATTCGCGCTGGGGTATGGTACCAATATGTGGCTACCTTAGTCAGGGTCTCTGTGAGGCCAGTGTGATAGGCCGAGTGCCTGGCCCTGTGGTATATCCTTTCCCATTCTTTGCGCGTGAGTTGCCTCCCAAGGTCTTCCTCCCGCCTAGCCTTCCCTGAATTGTATGTGTATATGTTGGTGAGGAGCAAGTGTTGGTATAAGTCCGAAAGTAATTTCTTCTCGGATGTGCGTGTTAGGAGCTATTTCTCGTACGGCGTGAGGAAACGCTGCGCTCCTGGTCTAATGGACGGGTGCAGGACCCAGTGCCGGACCTGCAAATAGGGCAGTCGATCTGCCTCTTGTACCCCATAATCCTCCTTTACCTTCTGAAAGGAGAGGATGCCTTCAATGTTAAACATATGGCCCGCCTCCCGACAGGGTGTAGTCCTCCATGTTTTAAAGAGCTGTGGGTCAAGACCAGGTGTAAAGTTGGGATTCCCATATATCGGCGTTAGCGGGGAGGGAAACGAAGTGAGTTCTCTCCGGACAGCCACCCGATCCCATCACCGTACTCGTAATGTACGATGCATAGAGGTTAGGTGGCCTGTGACGCCGCGGTAAAAAGGGAACACCCTGGAGGGGTCGGCCAGCCACTGCCTGGTCCTGAAAGAGCCAATGTTTTCTGGATTCAAGTTGGTACCATTCCACCAGAGTGCGCAACTGTGCCGCTTGGAAGTATAGGGTGAGGTCGGGCAGGCCCACTCCCCCATGAGCCGGAGGGAGAGTTGCGATCTGCTGCTTAAAGCGGGGACGACGCCCGTTCCATACATAACGCGCCAGATCCGCCTGAGTCTTCTGGAGCCATCCCGTCGGTGGGTGCAGAGGAAGGGTCTGGAAGACGTAGAGGACCTGCGGTAGGAGGATCATCTTGACTGCCGCTATACGTCCTAGCCAGGAAAGCGTGAGTCGGTTCCATTTCCTCAGTGTCTCACTGAGGTGCGCACTTAGCCTGGAGTAGTTGGCCTCCGCCGTGCCTCGTACTGTCGGCGCCAGTAAGACCCCCAAATACGGAACTGTGGAGTTAGACCACTGCAGGTCAAATTCGGCCTTGGCATCTGCCAACACATCAGGGGGCAGGGACACATTCAATGCCACTGATTTTTCCACATTTATTTTAAAACCCGAGGCCTGGGCGAAGGAGTGCCGCTCGACGAGGAGTGCCCGGAGGGATTGCATTGGGTCCATGAGGGAGAGCAGGATGTCGTCCGCATATAAGCTAATCTTGTGTGTGTCTCCCCCAAAGGGGATGCCTCTGATGCGTTGGTGCTGCCTGACCCGTTGCGCCAGTGGCTCCATGTAGAGCACGAACAGGAGGTGGGAGAGCGGGCAGCCCTGCCTGGTCCCTCTGCCTATCGGAAAACGTGGCGAGGTATGACCATTGACTCGGACCGTCGCGTTAGGCTGTCTGTAGCAGTTAAATATTCGATTGCGCAGAGTCTCCCCAAAGCCGAATTTCTGGAGTGTCTGTTCTAGATAGGGCCAATACACCCAGTCGACCGCCTTCTCAGCGTCTATGGTGAGAAGCATACAACCCGGTCTTGTGCGAGATCCTGCTTCGATGAGGTGGAGGACGCGTCTGGTGTTATCGCTTGTTTGCCGCTGGGGGATGAAGCCCGCCTGGTCGGGTTCAACCAGCTGCTGCATATAGGGAGCCAGCCGGCTCGCAATGATACCCGTATACAGCTTAAGGTCTACGTTTAGAAGGGATATCGGCCTGTAGGAGCCGCAGCGAGTGGAGTCCCTGCCTGCTTTGGGTATCACCGAAATTGCCGCCTCCAATAGCTCCGGAGGGATAGCTCCGGCTTGATCGAAGGTGTTGAAGAGATCCCGCAGCAAAGGGGCCACCTGCTGGCAGAACTTCTTATAAAAAGCTGCGGAGTAGCCATCTGGGCCCGGGGACTTCCCAGCTTGAGGCGGGAGATCGCTGAAATGACTTCCTCCAAGCCTATGGGCCTATCGAGGAACTGTGCTTGCGCCTCACTCAGAGATGGAAGGGTTGCTCCTTCCAGGTAGTCGCTGCCGAGCTGTAGGCCTAGCCTATCCGCTTCATATAGGTCTGCATAGAAGGTCTCAAATGTTGTCGCGATGGCAGCGTCGTCCGTGAGCGAGTCACCTTGATTAGATTGGATGATATGGATATGTCGCTGCTGCCGTTGTTCTCGCAGTTTGCAAGCCAACAGTTTTCCGCACCGGTCGCCACCGGCGTAGTAGGCATGTTTCAGGCGTATAGAGGCGAACTCCGCCACGTCTTGATCTAGTGCAGCCAACATCTTCCACTCTGTGTTTAGCTGGCGCCAAGCCCTGGCAGCCCCAGTGCGTTGGTGTAGTTGCTCCAGTTCCGTTACGCGCTGTGTGAGTTCAGCCCTCTTCTGTGCGCGTTCCCTATTATTGGCCGCGGTTAATGAAATAAACTCGCCGCGGATGACCGCTTTCAGTGTCGCCCATTGGGTAGCTTTGGTGGTGTCGCCGTTAGCGTTATGTGTGAGGAATTGGCTGATGGCGGTCTTCATCTTCTCCACCGAGGAGGGGTTCTGCAGCAAACCATCTCACAAGCGCCAGTGTCGTTGCGGGTTAGGCCTGTCTGGTACCAGAAATGATGCCTCTATCGGGGAGTGATCGGACAGCGAGGCCGGGTGGATCTCAACATCTTGTTCGCGTGTCGCTAGTTGGGAGGAACACAAAAGGTAATCTAGTCGCGCATAAGACTTATGGGCTGCCGAGTAATGAGTGTAGGCTGTGGCATGGGGATGGCAGTGTCTCCACAGGTCGACTAGTCCCAGGTCTGCAAGGTATGCGTGCCCCTCCGCTGACAACGCCCCCACCTGGCCGAACCTCTGGTTGGAGCGGTCAGCGGTGTTATGAAACACCAGGTTGAGGTCCCCCCCAGCAATAGGTGCGGATGCGTGTTGGCTGTGTCTGCTTCTAGTGCGGAATGTAAGTACCTCTCTTGTCCTTCATTCGGTGCGTACATAGAGCCTATCAATAGTGTCTGCCCCGCCATAAGAAAGCGATGGACCAGTAGCCTACCCTTCACCTCCGCCTCCTTCTGCAACACCCGCCCTCTGAAGGATTTTGCCACCAGAATTGCCACCCCGGCCACTTTCTTGGATGCGGACAAAAAAAGCTGCTCCGGAAAGGAGCGGGACCGAAGCCTATGTTGGTCCTTGGACAGCAGATGTGTCTCTTGCAGAAGGCATATGTCAGCTTGTGAGTGTTCTAGGAAGGAGAGGATCGCCCTGCGCTTTTTGGAAAGTACAGTCAGCGAACGTGTCATCCTAAGCAAGGAATAGGGGCAGGCGCATGTTTAGAGCGGGCTGGAGGCGTAAAAGGGGAAAAAAACAACAATGCTTCTCAGCAACTGTGGTCAAGGAGGCCCCTCCCCCCCCATTCCCCCTTCCCCCACCCCGAAAGACTGTCCCACCCGAACCCCAACTGGAAATCCCATCAACTCCCCCCAGCCCTCCCCCCCCATCCCGCCCTCCTCCCTCCCCCGTCAATACCCCAACTTGAAACCCCAAAGAACAAACCATAGTCTCGGCCCTGTTTGGTAGTTCAGGTCCGCAGAAGTGTCTCAGTGGGAAACGTGGCAGTGGTGGCTCCCCTTCGGCCCCCCACCCCCCCATTATTAAACCAAAGTGTGGTGGTCAACCCCCCATTGTGCTATTCATGGAGCAACAGTGGTATCCCGCACTACTTCTTGGACAGCCGCTGCTTGTTCCTGGGCGATCGTCGCAGGGTCTGGTCTCAGGCGCGTCCCACGCCTGCGCCTTATTCTGACCCTCTGCCAGCCATCTTGGCTACGCTGTGTCAGTCTGTCTTGCGACCCATGAGGCGAGGCATCCTCCGTGTCTGTAGGGTCTGGCAGGTCAATTTGTAGGAGGGTACAGGTGTCGCTGAGGGAGCGGAGTTGATGCAGTTTCCCCTGCCATTTGAAAATTATCCGGAACGGATGGCCCCATGAATATGGCACCTCTTTCTCGCGTAGGAAGGTTGTTACTGCTTTGAATTCGTGCCTCTTTTGCAGCGTGATGGCCGACAGGTCCTGAAACAGAGCGACGGCATCCCCTCTAAATTGCAGAGGCTGTTTCCGCCGGGCATCCTGGAGGATCCGTTCTTTCACAGGAAAATCAGGGAGGTAGGCCAGAATGTCCGGCGGCAGGGCCGGTGCGCGCCTCGGCGGGCCCACCCTGTGTGCACGGTCTATGCGTATGGTGAAGTTCTCAGATTCCCCCAGTACCTCCCGGAAAAGATCCTGTAAGTATCCTGTGACACTGTTCCCCTCGGCACCCTGTGGTACATTCCTGACCCGTATATTATTTCTCCGAGAGCGGTTCTCAAGGTCTTCTGCGTGCGCCTGTAAGTCCACCTGCTGCTCCTGGAGACGGAGGACTTCCTGTTGTAAGTGCACCAGTTCTTCGCTGCGGGCATGACCGGCATCCTCCACCACGGCCACTCTCTCCCCCAGACCGTCTCTACGGAGTTCCCGTTGTTCCCCCGTGATGTCTTGTTTGAGAGCCTGAAAATCATCTCTGAGGGTGTTGAACAGCGATTCTAAGAAGGTGCATGGGCGCTTCTTGCAACTCCTGGTGTTGCACATCGGGGTTTGCCGGAGCAGGGGGGGTGTCTGAGCCTTCCCTCCCCTGGATGTAGGCTTGTGGAGCATGTCTGTGATGGTGCGATTAGCTCTACGGCTTGCGTTGGCCATGCTGCTCTCAAGCATGGGGCCTGTTATAACTCCGGGTTCCTCTCCTGGGCCCCAGATGGTCGTCGTTTCCGTCTGCCAGTGAGGTATTCAAGTCCACTGGCAGTACCACCTTTGTCTCTGGGCAAGCCCCGGAGCCCCTTCCTCTCCAGCTCCGGCCCGCAGCGTCTGCTATCACCTGTCTCTGTCTGTCTCAGCCTCCCAGGCCCGGCTTCGACTAGTGCCCCTCTCTCCTCCTGCCGGGGGCCCGATCACCTTGCCCCCGAGATGTTGCGCCCCACTCCTCACCTCTGTTGCAGGCTCTCTTTGGTTCCCTTGGCACTCCTCACCGGCACACTTCCCCGGTAGCGCGGGAGCCTCTGCAATAGCGATGTGGCTCGGTCCCACTCCGCCAAGTCTTGCGTGGGCAACTAGGTGGCGCGCAGTCAGCGGGCCATTATGCCATGTGCCACCATGAACGGAGCCCTCTCCGATGCTCCTGGAGGTGTCCTGGTCTCGGTGTCCCGTCCGGCCAGCCGCCTTCGTGGGCCCGGGCGCCAGGCAACTCAGTCTCGCAGACCTGGGCCCCTCAGCAGTCGTGTCTGGTTCCGGGGCCTCCTGCCTTCCGGCCCGCTTCTCGCTCGCTGGGCTCCTGGTCGCCCTTTCACCTGTCCGTGGCTGTCCGTTTGGGCGTTGACGCCTTCCCCTGCTTCTTCGGCCTCGCAGCCGGTCGCCCAGGCCCAAAGCCGGGGCCTCGATTTCCGGCGTCTCGCCACTCGGCTACCTCCTCGTGCCTCCACCGTATGTCCTGGCCCACCGGCCCAGCTCTTGTGACGGGGAGCTGGCCGCTCACCAACGGGCTCCCCGCTACCGTGTTTCAGCTCCGGGCCAGCCGCCACCGGCTACCAACACCGCTCCTCCCCTCTCGGCGTGTGGATGCACCCCCGGCTGCGGCCTAGTCCCGGCCTTATCGCGATGTGGGCCCCGGGCTCTGTGTTGATGACCGCCCTGTCCCTTGTGCTGGTGCTCCTCACCGCCGGGTCCCACACGCCCCTGCCGGGGGGCGGTCAGGCCGAGCGCTGCTCCCGTGTGCTCCTGCGCGGCCTCGCCGCCGTCCGCCTAGGCCCGCCGGCCGGGTGCTGGATGGCCGCCACCTCTTGTCACCAACGTCGCCTCAGGGTACCGCGCGGTGCAGGCCGATGTCGGAGCCCGCCCGCCTCTCGTGGGGCCCGCTCCTGACTTGCCCGGGCCCACCACCGGCAGCTCCGCCGCTCTCCGCAGGGCCGCTCTGTCTACGGAGCCCGTCTCGCCTGCGTCCGTCTCCCGGTCCGAGCCGGGTCACGGGCCGCTCTGTCTGCTCCCGCACTTCGGGTCCGGGAGGACGGTCCCGCCGTGGGTGACCACCGGCCCACGTCTCTGGGGGTGAAATCACCTGAATTAGGGTGTCACACCCGCTATGATGAGGCTGTTATGGGTCTGGGGCCGGGGAGCCGAGGGAAACCACGTCCGTTCAGCTCGCCATCTTGGCCACGCCCCCCGCCCATCATTTTAACTGGCTGACTTCATAATTTATGCTAAACGGTGGCCTCCGCTTGAAAATGAGGCTTCTTAGTTACCGCCCTGTCTCCTTTAGAGACGGCCCATGCAGACTGGATCGTTTGCTTAACGGCTGTCTTGAGGGTATTTCTTATCTAAAAGAGGCGTGTAGCCACGGATCATGTTTCCGAAGTCTGTTTTTTTTTTCTAAATGTGATTATGTCTGCTAGTGACGACATTACAATACAGCACCGCGTAGAGTCTACACCGAAATAAAACATTCCTGCTACTGTATTTTTCCTCACCCTAAATCTAATGTTTAGTTTAAACAACTTTCTGTGCTGATATACATACACAATCTCCCCCCTCTGCCTTCAGAGCACACATGTGCACCATCTCCCCCCTCTGCCAGCTGCTGAGGCTCCCTTCAACCAGTCACTGCTCAACACCAGAGTCCAGCCTTCATTTGTTGTTTATTGAGGTCTCAAGACGCCCCTTCATGCCCAAGGGGCTCCTTCCGCTTGGCCTTACTATAGTGATGTGCTAACAGTAAAAAGGTGCACCATCACTGCAGATATAGGTGTGAGATCACTACCACTGCAGATATTGGTGTGAGATCACTATCACTGCAGATATAAGTGTGAGATCACTAAAACTGCAGATATTGGTGGAGATCACCATCACTGCAGATATTGGTGTGAGATCACCATCACTGCAGATATTGGTGTGAGATCACTATCACTGCAGATATAGGTGTGAGATCACTATTACTGCAGATATTACTTCAGATATTGGTGTGAGATCATTATCACTGCAGATATAGGTGGGATTACCATCACTGCAGATATAGGTGTGAGATTACTATCACTGTAGATATAGGTGTGAAATCACTATTACTGCAGATATAGGTGTAAGATCACCATCACTGCAGATATTGGTGTGAGATCACAATCACTGCATATATAGGTGTGAGATCACCATCACTGCAGATATAGGTGTGAGATCACCATCACTGCAGATAGAGGTGTGAGATCACTATCACTGCAGATATTACTTCAGATATAAGTGTGAGATCACTATCACTGCAGATATAGGTGTGAGATCACTATTACTGCAGATATAGGTGGGAGATCACTATCACTGCAGATATAGGTGTGAGATCACCATCACTGCAGATACCGGTGTGAGATCACTATCACTACAGATATAGGTACAAGTTCTCTATCACTGTAGCTATTGGTGTGAGATCTCTATCACTGCAGATATAGATGTGAGATCACCATCACTGCAGATATTACTTCAGATATAGGTGTGAGATCACCATCACTGCAGATATTGGTGTGAGATCACTATCACTGCAGATATAGGTGTGATATCACTATCACTGCAGATGTATAGAATGCCTATGTGTTCGGTATACCAGAGTTTAAGCCATTGGTATTGTAAATGACAATGCCTTTTATTTATGTTTTAAAAACGAAAACAAAAGTAAATGGAATTGTCATTTACAATGTCAATAGCTCAAACGGGTGTAAATGCGAGACCTATTGCATTGCAAATGCTTGTTTGTGTTTGTCATAGGGTCATTGTCCACTAGAATTAGACAACATCCAGATGTTCGGTGAATATCTTTTGAGGGCAGTGGGGGATAGCAAAATTAATTTTTTGCTGATTACATTTTATTAAAATTAATAGATGCATAAATCTAGCTCAATGTCTAGCTCTGAATTTAATCTAGAAATGTCAGAATTGCTAAGTGTGGGGTTACCACTAATTTGAAGCCTTTTCTTTCTACTGTTTTGCAGTTCTGAATGGCCAAAGCCAAGGTAAAGTTCTCAGGGGTTTATATTACCCCCCTACATAGAAAACTATGTAGCACAAACTATCCTGGAATGTACCCTTCCCATGCAATTGATCAGTGACAGTGCCTCTTTTATCTTGATTGGGGAGGGTAGTAGTAGTAACAATGAATGTATTATCCAGGAATATGTATTTATTTCAGGCCCTCCTGGTGACGTTACCCGAAAAAGACATGAAGGCTTTTCAAGCAGCAATGATTTCTTTCATATGGGCGGGGAGGTGATCACATATTGCTGGGAAAATCCCTAAAATGTGGAAGAGACCAGGAGGATTAAGTCTACTGGAGAGTAGAAGCTATCACTTAGAAGACCAAATTTGGATTCTCTTTGAGTGCTACCTATATGAAACTGAAAAGCACTGGATACATATGCAGGCAGTCAAAATGCCCTGCAATAATTCCAGTTAGACCACTGAGTCTTAGCACCAGAATACAATTTGCCGCCTTGGGAACTCTTTTCGAGTTTACTACATCGTAAGACCTAATATCAAATATCTACATGACACTTACAGACATGGGCCCCGATGGTCAGTGGGGTTACATAAAAAGATGGCAATGCATTTTAGGCACGAATATTCCTTTTCATCGTTCACAGAAATTGTGGTCTAATATTATATCGTGCAAAAGCATTCAAATGAAAGAATCAATCTACAAGCATACGTGTTTCCATGGAACATCACCACAATGAAATAAATCATATGTTCGGGAGCGTGGTTAAGGGAATGTGATCAGTAAATGGATGATTTACATATATGGTGGTCATGCCCGACATTGCAGCGCTTTTGGAAAACAGTCCTGAGCGACATCGAGTGCAATTTGGGGTACTGAGTGAACCCTGATCCAGCAGTGATAAAACTGGGGCTGAAGTCCATTGAGATCCGAGGGCGATTGGAGACTGGTAATGAATGCGTTATTAGAAGCCAAGCAACTGATTGCTCTGAAGTGCAAAACTAAAGATGCTTCTACCACACATAAGTGGGCGAGTACATTATGGACGTTGCTACAGATGGAAAGGTTCACTTGAGACTCAAATGACAACGGGGGTAGACTTTAAAACTTATGGGAAACCTTGCTATAGCAATCCAGGATCATTGAGGTCGCTGAGGGCGGTAAACTCGTAAAAATGCAATTGAACCGCGGGTGGTAGATTGCGATATGGAAGCATAACATGATATGTTGCTGGAGCTGAATGAACTATTCATCTGCACTCTGTTAGATGGCTGATCCTAACTGGGGAGGGTGGGGTTGAGAGGGTATAATATATGTCAATCAATCAGTGGTTTGTAAAGCGCAGGTACTCACCTGTGAGGGTCTCAAGGTACTAAGGGTTGTGGGGGTGGCTCCGTTGGGTGCTGGGGTCATCTGAAGAGCCAGGTCTTGAGGTCCTTCCTGAGCTGGAGCAGTGTAGGGCTTTGTCGGAGGTGGAGGGTGATGTTGTTCCACGTCTTGGCTGTGAGGTAGGAGAGGGACTTTCCACCCTATGTGACTTGTTGACACGGTTTTGCACCCATTGGAACTGTTACTGCAGGCTTATTCTGTCAAACTGTTGTGGAAATATTAGCCCCTAAACCATTTTTTGTAACTATGAATTATATTAGGCCCATGTACATCTTAGGAGATGTAAACACTGTCTAACTGACCCTCATAAGATAACATTGGTCATAGGGAACAATCTTAAACTAAAATGCTGCACGTAGCCCTAAGGAGCTACTAATATGTGCTGGGTCGTTTCTCTGGTCGGGAAGATGCTAGGCACTTCCACTTTTCTATATTTCAGTGTTCATTTTGTAGAACATTTTCTTGCATGTAAATAACATGTTTTTATTCTAGGAAATTAAGAACTGTGAGAGATGGCATTGTGCCTGTCTGCTATGTGTCTCTGCACCCGAAGTGGCAATTCTAAGTTAAAGAAAAGTATAGCGAACTAAACATGTAGCTGATTTTTTAAATTTACTGTGAACATTATATCATCTTCGGCCATATTTCAATTGTTTAAAAATGGGTTTAAAAGTATCTATGAGAATGTATTTTTCGCTTCTCTTGTACTTTACAAAATCCAAGCAGTGTATTTTGTTTGTGTTCAGGTCCCTCACTACCGTTATTCAGAATTGCACCTTTTAAGATAGCAACCGCTGCATAGTCTCTCAGCTGCATCTGCCTATGCTCTGTGAGATACAGAGAGGGCCAGAAAGACCAAGAAAATAGGGGATGCCAATGAGCTCGGCTTTGTAGGCATACCCACCTGTCTGGTGAGTGCTTCTGGCGTGTGCCTAGCTGAACTCAGATACTACGAGTTTCACTCCTTGGGTCTCCGCTCACATGGAGCATGGTCTACAATTGGATATTCTCAGTACAAGCAGTATTCTCAAGTTTGCTCCATATCAAGTGTGGGTAGCCTATCACATGGTGCCTTCCAGTTCATGTAGTTTTGCTTATTTCATTTGAACACAGGACTACAAATCACAGAATGCAAAGAAAAACAAGGTGTATTTAAGTTACTTGTGCCTTAGGTGCGCCAGCTTAAAATGTGTCTCAATAGCATTTTTCGCTTTTAGTGAAGGAATGTTTTCTCTTACAATATTACCTTGTGTTCTGAAACCCTCAAATCTCGTTTCTGCAAACTCTTGAACCATCAAAAGTGTCTGAACACAGTACACATATGTTAGGGACAACCCAACTGTACAGTATTCTAATTCTGTCTCAGTTGCCTGCAACCTTGCAATCATTCCTTGTTTCTGTAATGTAATCTAATTAGAGGCAACACACCATCTGTTCGCATCACTTCATCTAAGACCTGCTACTGTTGGGACAACATGTTCTTGAAAAACTCAGCTCCTCCCTGAACCAAAGTCCCACATCGTCAAAACCTACAATAAATAAACGTAATATTTACTGTCATTCAGGTACACATAGATGGGGCTCTGGAGAATTTATAAGCATGCACTCCTGCAAGCAGGCCTATAGGGCTACCATACAACTCTGTGCCACACGAGCACCTTGTCCCCAGTCCTGAGATTTCATTAAGCACATCAGTGCCACATGTAGTATCACCTGTAAGATTGGTAAAGACTAATGCTATTATATTCCTTGGATTGTAACACCTGCAGTTGTTGCTACGTAGAAGAAAATTCCAGGGCTGTAAGAGTTGTGTTTTTACCACATGGAGTCATATGGTAACTGTAAGTATTAGGTGTCAGTCCTCTCTGTTGAGAACCGGAGCACTGAATACCAAAAGGGCTATCTAAAAAGTCAATTATTCCTTGTGTGGACTCGACCATCTAGAAAACATACAACAGTGTGCTCCTATGACCTTTCGTCCCACCACCTGTATATATGGTGGTCTTGTGGGCAATCCCTTTGGTGTAATTATGATACTCTCAGGCTCAGTGTTGTGTAATTTAATAAAATATCTACTTGTCTATGGGGCAGTTTGCATCATAAATCTACTTGTCCTGTAACAAAATCCACTTGCCCTATTGCTGCCATGTAGTGCAGCAATAAATTATGGCAGCAATCTCATTATATTATAGCTCTGATATAGACTCTCTGATTATGCCAGGGCTCATACCATAGTAGTGTTTGAATACTTGCAATCCCCTTATGTTGCCACTTTTCCGCAGATCTACATACTGGGTCTGAAGGTAGTGGTAAGCAATAGTTCCAGGGTTAGAAGGCCCCTTTGAGTCAATGCAAACCTACTAACTTGCATGTTTTAAGGGTTTTCAATAACTCTTCTCTAATCTTTTGCCATACTGGGAAATGTTGGAAATGTTCTCCTGACAATGGAAGTGAACTTGCAAACACTCAGATTTTCGTATGAGCAAATCTACAAATGCAGATTTTCTCAAGCAAAAATGCAGTTCACAAATATTTTTAGGAGTACTATTTCTTGTCCTACTTCTGTAAATTCTTGGGAATTCACGAAAGCAGTGTAGCTGCACTTATTGCAAGGACATATACCATGGGTGCACTTTTGAGACTGTCTTTAAAAATTGGGCCCCTAATTTGGTCTGGCGTTGACCGTAACCTTTTGTGTTTTTTAAAATTCTGTCTCTCTCTCTATATATATCGGCTGGCTTCACTGCGAGTGATAGCATTCTGCTCTTTTACAAGGAGCATATCGCCACACAAAGTAGTTTTGTTCAGTTCCAGTAATTACTGTGGCAGTGTGTGCTTTTTGAGGCCAAAAAAAACATTTGTACTTTTGCCAATGTTTGTGATAATGGTGGGGGCTCGGAAGCTCCCACACCAATAATGTTTTACAAAAACCATGACAAAACAGGTCAAACATTGATAAAATTAAAAAGCTGACCACCAATTTCAGACCTATTAGCTTCGCCAATGCTAATTCCCCCTCCCCCCTCATAATCTTATTTAAACTGGTTACACTGATTTTGCATTAGGAATATTTTGGGGAAATGCTAGCATGCATCAACACATGTTACTAAATGATGCTGCAAAAAAATGGTACCTGAAATTTTACAGTAGTTTAGCAAAATGTTTTTTTCCCTGCTTTCAATTTTTTATGAACATACTAGCGATCTCAGAAGAAAGGAAATTTAAGGAAACTTGTTATGATAACATTCAATTTACATTGTGTTATTTTTATTTGAAACTTATTCATTTTAATATGGAAAACATTTTAAAGTGTTGTTTTAATTCTGTTTATTTATTCGAGTGCTTGTGGATATACGGTATTTGTTGTTTTTCCGTCTGGTGCGTACACGAATAGATCAGAACGTTTTCCGACGCGTGAGCTGGCCACACACAGTTGTCCATGTGAGAAGCACGGATTCTCCAAATCTAGTCCACACACTTGCAGCGATTTGTCCTTGTGCTTTGTTGATGGTCATTGCAAAATTGAGTCGCACCGGAAACTGTAAACGTTCAGTATTGGAAAGGTTATGAGGGCCCTGAGGGGCCGATATGTAACACATTTTTCTTTTTTTTTGCCAGAAACCTTTGCAGGAGTGTACTCAACAACTTTTAACATTTTTTTTGTAATTATTATTTTTTGTTGTTGCTAGAAATCTTCGCGGGAGTGTACTCAACAACTTCCCAAAGTTTCATGCCGATCAGATGAATGGTGTAGTAATGCATAAAGGACAAACAGACAGACAAACATTCGGTTTTATATATATATAGATTATTTTGAAAGGAAAGAATCACCATTCTTGCTTTCAAGCTTCTGCAAATATTGGTCTACTTGGTATCTTCATTTTAATGCCATGCATTCTCTCTTTAGTGTTATCTCCCCTGCTTCTCAGCCAGAGTGACTGTGATGTGATTAGAATGCTGATGTGTGCCTGGTTGAGTGGATGTCAGTTGGAGTGAGTGGGCAGAGCTGGAAGGATGCTGCTCCTGGTGGGGCTTCCTTACTACCATCTTTACCTGTAACCTGAGCCTCCTAACTTGTGAATACACATTATCCTATTTCACCTATGTTACTGGCTACCCTGCATCTTCATTTACCACATGTACCTGAAAAAGTTATAGAAGACCCACAAACGTGCAGGTTTGTGGATAGTCACACCATGTTTTCAGGGTGCTTCTCACTCTGAAAACTGTTCTAGATTTAATCCTGTCAAGTTGCTAAAGGGGAGTGAATGCCCCCAAAACTGAGGGTTATGTAATGTAAGCAGTTTCCCCATGGAGAGAAGAGAAGAAAAGTTTTAAAGTGTAACCTTTGCGTTTCATTTCACAGAGGAAATATCCACCTGTGCATTTGCTTACAAAGTTAAGGACTTGATCGCTCCTGTGAATCCGCAAATGCCCTGGTTCACAAGACAATTGCTGGAATTAGCTGTGATTTCCTGAAACGTCAGAACAATGTTTCTCAAAGTGTAGTTGTGTGAATCAATGCTGAGTTACCTTTTAAAGGTTCACAGCTTTCTTTAGAGTCTCAGAGGATGCTTTGTAGTACAATATTTAAATATTACTACACCCACTCTACAGGACATCCTTAGAAGAACGCATTCTTCTCAGTGCTTTGGTAGGGATGGTATAGCTGGGCTTTAAGTGGGATGAAAAAACTGGGGGATCCCTCAAAGGGGCGTTGCCATAGTGTGCCGCCCGACTTGTATTTTGCTGTTTGTCATTGCATCCAGATATTTGATACAAGTAACATCATACCTATAACAATTCAGCACTATTGACTTTGTCAATTGTTGTTAGTTGCTTAAGATAAATAAGCAGCAACTATGGCTTGTATATAACATTGAAAAAGCTTCCACGTAAAGCCCTGGTCACACGACAATGTTGCTGCTCCTGAGTTTCGAAAAGAGGAGTGGCAATTTGCAGTGTGCGCTATTCTATAGGGCCCCTCACTCACAACAGCGCGTGTAGTCTTGTAAGCAGCAACTATGGCTTGTATATAACATTGAAAAAGCTTCCACGTAAAGCCCAGGTCACACGACAATGTTGCTGCTCCTGAGTTTCGAAAAGAGAAGTGGCAATTTGCAGTGTGCGCTATTCTATAGGGCCCCTCACTCACAACAGCGCGTGTAGTCTTGTGTTTTAAAAAGCGGACACGTGGGAGATGTAAGAAGCAAGGATTTCCCTTCCCCTACAACGTTCACTTGGCATTACGTCATGCCTTAACGTTCCTACTAGTGAAAGTGAGCAGCGTGAGCAGCGCACATCGATGTGCCTGCTGTCACTGCAGTCCGGAAAACAACAGACCGCCTGTGCCAGGGCGCAAAACAGGCCCGATAGAGACCCGTTTTGAGGCCCCCTTTACAAAACTGCGGTGCTCAGACCCGGTGAGACCCCGCCCACTTAAAGCCCTGACATATAGTAGTAACGAACGAACACCATTTAAAGTTTCAGGTTAAGGTTTAAATTAACAGTTTTTTGTATTGCACAAGTTCCTAAATATTAGTGGGCCCACTGACCTTCATTTCCTGAAATTCTGTGGTTTTGATTCTTCTGCTGAAGGTCGCGCTGCTTTAAAAACCCACTCAACCTGGTATGAACTTGGAACCGCTCATTACACAGTAACTGATGAGGTACAATAGATCTCTTAAAATAGGTACTGTAAAGTACGTTAGTGCTCAAAATAGCGCCTTATTAAAACAGTTAAGGTCACTGATGAATATGTGCAAAGAACCATATGACTGAGAGAGAGAGACACACACACACACACACTCTCTCTCTCTCTCTCTCTCTCTCTCTCTCTCACACCCAAAGCACACACAGAGACTCGCACAGATTCTTTTGATTTGCTTCTAGATGCTCACACCACAATAAACCTATTCTCTGCAAAGTGCCTCACTGCCCCTTGGAGTTAGCCCTGTTCTTAATCAGATTCCTAAATAAATCAAAATGAGCAATACCATTCGCGTTCAGCATTGCAGTGTCACCAAATGCCCCTTAGAGTATCTACGGTGTCTAATGCCTTGCACATGACTATGGGGAAACAAAGGGGGCCCTACTGGGTCCCTGGCTGTTGCCCATGTACACTGGGATGCATGCAGTGGGCACGTGTTGGCCCCCCCTGTGTGCATGCACTCCGAGTTCCTGCATGGCATGAACTTTATATTCCATGCTATGCAGGATCTTGCTTTGGCTTTCCCATAAAAAGGCACCAAAGAACCGCCCGCCAGTGATCGACTTTGGTGCTGCCGGGCGCTAGCGTGGCGGTCCGCTCCCGCATCACCAATGTTGTACTCAGCCCCTTCTTTCGTTATATAAGTGTTCATGAAATATGTTAAATATGTTGATGTGTTCATTCACTGAAGGCATGGATTCAATCTCCTGGTTTCCCTTTCAGGGTATCTGCATCTACTTTAAAAGAAGCCTTGCACCGTTAAGATAAAATGTCTCCTGAAGCTACCTTGAATCGAATTTCTCCAGCACTCTCACCTTTCATTTCCACTGTGGTCAGAAATGGAAAAGTAGGATTGGATTCGACCAACTGTTTGCGTATTACAGACCTTAAATCCGGGTGGGTATTTTCTTTACATTTGTGTTGTTTCCCAAAATGCTTGTACTTCACATTTTTACCCCCTTTACCTACCCATTTCTTACTAGCATTGAGTAGATTTAAAGAGATGTTATCAACTTTTTTTCATATTTGATGTTTCTGGATTTATGTAGTGCGAATGCAGCTACAAAGCTTCTGCGCACCATGACAGTAATGGGGGGCGCGGGGCAGCAAATGAGGATAGTGGGGAAAGATGTTGCACTCAGGGTGGAGTGTGCGAAAGCAGGAGATGCAGAATGTTGTTGGGGGGGTTGTGTTTTTGAAACCAAATGCTATCAGTACACACTGGTATTTCATCTACATGCCACCTGCATTTGTGTTTTGTGCTAAGCAACTGACTTTGTTGGTACTAATTTGTATTTGTTTATCTCTGGGTCACTATCCAAAAAATCTATATCTAATCAGCATATTTTATTGATTTTCAGGCAGCCCTGATTGATAATCATGTCAAATGGGTTGTGTGCCAAAATATTGTTAGCAAAAATACCATCAGACAGGAATGCCATAAATATCGTTTATAGAAATATATCACTGTAGATTTTCGACTACTAACCCCAGGAGGAGAGATACCATTTAGGACACAGTGTTTCCCTCAGACATTATTTTGGTTCTAATGTTCTGGTACCATAACATTAAATGTGATTTGTGATGGCATCTAATGACATTGTTTTGGCTGTTGAGCAAGGTGGACAGTAAGTTTCCCCTTCACCCCCGAAAGCAATGCCTTGCCTGAGAAGACTGCAAAAAAGTCACTTTCATCTGAGTGCTCCAGAGGTGCAGGAGGGGTTTGTGTGGTGTAACCCGTGAACCCAGTAGAAGGAGTCCCTTGATATTCTTCAGCACCTCCATGCACACCATTCGAAAGCAGTCAAGGGTAAAGGTGATTGGGCTTAGGACAGTGTGTGCAGTTCCACTGCGGACATCCTAACGCAGAACTGGTATTTGATGCTTGAGGTGGACCACAGTTCAATGAGGCATAATCCTATACAAATGAGGCCCGACCTTCTTACTGATCAGGATCTTGACATTTTCTTCTATCATCAGGGGAGCAGCCGCGGCCCGTGCAGGTAAAAGCGGTGGGGCGGTGGGGCCGGGTTGGGGGAGAGGGGGGATTTGACAGACGACCATGAGGGAAAATTAAATAAATAATTCGTTTTCCCTCGGTGCCGTCTGTCGAAATCACCCACCAACCCCACTAGGCCTCACCGCACTTACCTGCACAGGCCGTGGCTGCTGGGGAGTCTCAAAGGCAATAGAATAAAACTGATTTGAGAACCTTCCTCTGATGCCCTTACATCCTTTTTGCATACTATGTAGGGTCCTATGTTCCACTGTACATGTCACAGATTAGCATGCAAACGTCCGCACTGCAGGTCTATTGTAGTAAACAGCAGCTACAAGTGGATAGGTGGTGTCCACAAGCTGTTCCCCGTTGAGTAATGATGATCTTTAAGGGTGATGTGTTTTAAGTTGGAAGAACTTGGATCCAGAAAGTTTGTTAATTTCTCTCAGTACAGAGATCTAGGCCTCATTCCATCATGTGTTTGCTCACCAAGCCATTCTAGTTTGACCTCAGCCATGTGCAAATCAGTCTTGACCCTTCCTTGCATAAGGCTGGATCCAAACTGTGGTGACGTGGTGGGCAAAAAGCGATGAATTTAACCCAGATCTGTGACTAGGGTTGAATGTTTGATCTGTTCAGGATTCTGTCCATCAAATGTTTTTTTTGTTTTTGTCACCCTAAGTGGGCAGGTTAGGCCCAGATGTGGGCCCTGTGCTCCCCTTGCCACTGGATTCAAGCTAGCCTGGCTGATGAGAGGTGATACTCGGAAAACCGGTCCCAGGATGCTTGTTTCCTGGCCAGGAAGGACCTGGTCTGGCAGTTCAGGGTGCATTGTTCCCATGGGGAGCAGGGTCATTTACATATGGCTGGATCCAAACTGGGGTGGAGTGGTGAGCAAAAAAGCAATGGATTAAACCCAGATCTGTTACTGGAGGTGAATGTTTGATTTGTTAAGCATTCCGCCTATCATTTGTTCTTTTTGATTTTGTCACCCTAAGTGGGAAGGGTATGCCCAGACACGGGTCTTGTGCTCACTGTGCCACTGGATTCAAGCTAGCCTGATTGATGAGGGGTGATACCTCAAAACCAGTCCCAGGATTGTATTGTATTGTAACTGTATTTTTATAGAGCTTTAAAGCCTTGTCAGGGATAGTAAGCGCACATTACTCCAAAAACCACAAAGGAATAGTGGTGGATGAGTATAGTGAAATGTGAGTTAATTTGAGCAGTGGACATGTGAGTCTGTTAGTTTGATAGAAAAGGCTAGTGGGGGGATAGATGCTTATTTCCGGACCAGAGAGGACCTGGCCTGGCAGCTCGGGCTGGACTGTTTGCATGGGGAGCAGGGTCAAGACTGATTTGCGTATGACTGAATCCAAACTGCAGTAGAGTGGTGAGCAAAAAACGTTGCATTAAATTCAGATCTGTGACTGGGGGCGGATGTTTGTTTTGTTCAGCATTGGGTCCATCGTTTGTTCTTTTTGCTGAACCCTGTGGAAGCCATTTGGCCTCCATGGATGTACAAATATATACCTGCACTGTTACAGGAGGCCTCAAACTAACATACATTACTGATACTGACACATAGGCATATCACTGTGCAGCATCCAGGAGGTTCCTTACTTCTGTCCTCGCCGCCTGGCATCTCACCAAAAGAGCAGGGATTGGACAAGTGGTTATGGACTGCGCATCCAAGTTTGTGAGTTAACTAGTGAGGAGCCAATGGGCAAGGGTGGAGTATACATGGATGTGTGTTTGAATGAGTGTTGTGTGTGTGCATGCATATTTATGTGGGTGTAGATGCCTTGTCTATATGTGTGCACAGTATGTGTGTTCGCACACACAGATGTCTCTGCGTCTATGGCATTGTATGTGGGGGTCCCACACCCTAGCATTTATATAAATGCATCCTCTACTGACCATCAATGGGTGTATTACCTTGTGGCTCCCATACCCCGTCTTCCCTGGGATAAGGTGGGTTTCCATGACAAATTATGGACACACTATGCATGGTGGTGACCCTGGCTTTAGGTGGCCGTTCTTGGCATATTGGTGCCATTGCTGGCGTGATATTGCCTTGGCATAAGCAGGCTAATGCTGGACATCATAGGCTTTATTTAATTTTAAGCTTAAAGTGGTCTTCTTGGGCATTTCGGGGGTAGAGGATGCTGATCTCTGACATAGCAGCATATGATGGGCATCTCTAACACATTGTTCTGATAAACTGGCAAGTATGGCAGATTCCTTTCACCTGGACAGAAGCTCCTGTGAGTACTTGATGAACATGGGGAATCTTTGAGCACTGACTTTGCCTGCGAGGACGCTTGTGAATACCTTTTCCAGGACCAACTCCACTGCTTGCCGGACCCGCTGCGCGGGTCCCGCTTCGCCAGGGAGGACCTTTGAACCCACGGACTTGCTCCCTTCATCGAGGTCTGCTGGGGTGTGTGTGGGCTAAAGGCAGGGCTGCGAGTGGCACTACAGGGACTCCAATTCCCAGGAGTCCCTGCTCAGCTGACCGGCATCACCTGGACCGCTCTCCCTGCTTGCCCCGCCCCCAACGCGTACTTATTAGTCCCAGTTGGCCGCTGCGCGGGAGTGGCCGGGCCAAGAGTGGGCCCGTTGTAGCCCGTTAGAGACCGTGTAAGACCGGACCGGGCCATCTCTCTTAGTTTTCTGTCTTATATTATCACTATTGTCCTGTGCCTATAACCCCTTGCAAGGGAATTCAGGAATAATGTCCATGCGAGAAAGTAGAAGCAGGGCTGCCAAAGGGGGGAAACAGTTAACCGGGACCCTTGATGACTTTATAACCAGGACGAATACTGCCCTAGACATTGAAATTAATAAAATGCAACAGAGAGTATCTATGGATTTAGAAGCAGCAAGAAGATTGTCCCAGGATTCTGCAATGGCCAAGAAATCATCTTTAGGTCATATAGCATCTGCGAAAACCCCTGAGCGCTCGACTGGCCCAGTACCAATTATAACAGTGGCAGATGTGCATCACACTTTAGATATAACCCCCCTCGTGTCAGCCACTAGTCCAGGGTTACTCCATTCACCCACCAACCAGAGTTTACCTTTGGATGTGGTGGATCCGGTACCGGGGGTACCCACAGAGACAATTCTCAAGGGAAATGGGGCGTGTGTGAGCAATTTGTGTGAAAGTAAAGAGGGTGTAAACCAAAAAAGGAAACGTAACATTACATCTGCCTATGCTAGGAAAAAGGCTAAAGTAGCAAAGGCCCAGTATCTTCATGGTGCGAAGTCTAATGTAGGGGGTGGGAGTGGTATGTTCCATCAGGCGTCCCCCAATGCTGCAAAAAATGGTCCGAATGTTGATGAGGTTAATTGGGATGTAATAGATGGGGAGCAAGATCACCCAATAAGAGCCGAGAATGGTGGGGTGATAGTCTGTGAGGAGGAGGGAAGAAACAAGGAATTTCTTAAAACAGTATGGGAAACGCAAAAAAAACTCCTAACCCCTCCGGAAGTCAGATTATCACGTATGGAAAACCAGTTGATTAAGGTGGAAAAGAGCATTATAACTTTATCAAGCCTTAGCATAGCGGGAAGAAAATCAAATAGTATAATTGATGCTGCAAAAACTATATCAACACCTACTGCTATTTCTCCAGCAACACCGCTAGCAACACACACAACCAAACCTCGATCCAAGGCTTATGTAACCAATGTTAGCAACCCAAAAGTGAATGTATCTAAGCAATTGCCTGCACAACCTGTACTAGCTCATAAAGATACCGCTGTCCTGAGGGTCAAAGAAACTAGGGTCCATCAATCTAATCAACAGGGGATCCAAACAGAGAAACAACGGGGGGTTTTATAGACCTACCACCAGATGCCAGGCCGTATGTAGTAGTGTTAACAGGGGTACCGGAAATAGGCAATCACTATCGGGAAACCTTTTGGTCACTGAAGAATAAAGTAACACATTGGCTGAATGAAAACAGGCCCTTACCTAACCATATAAAAAGCAAAATCTTAATG
Source organism: Lissotriton vulgaris (assembly GCF_964263255.1). Lineage (NCBI taxonomy): Eukaryota > Metazoa > Chordata > Amphibia > Caudata > Salamandridae > Lissotriton > Lissotriton vulgaris. The sequence goes on from NW_028246706.1 coordinate 804,108, forward strand.
GTGCGAAGGGTGCCATGGATAGGTCCCTCATATAAATCCATCCCAGGTGATTGTATTGTTGTTTCATTTGAAAAACCAAACACGGCACACCACATATGCTCATGGAACACCTATGGTGGGAACTCATCTATTGAAGCTAGACCACTCACTTTTTTCTATCCCCCGCAGACACGTTCTAATTATGAAGGGAACTGGTCAATGGCTAGACACTATGCTCGGGGAGGTACAGTAATTGGCAGGCAGGGCAACCATAGTTGGTGGAATGGGGCCCCAACCTACAACAGGTTCAGTTGACTAGAAGGAGTAGATTGACCCACCCCAAAGATAGGCTGAACAATTAGCTACAATGGTATACCGTCTACACCCTGCACTGTGCCTATGATGATTAGATGTAACAAAGAAGAAAGCAACCTAGAAGAAAGTATAGGAATGATTACGGGGGAAGGAGCTGCCAACTGTTTAGGTATTGATGCAGTCCCTAAGTTCCCACAAGATGAGAGATGCCTGGTAGTACCACCTGAACAGGGAGTGAAGGGACATGCCCTACAAAGGGAGGAGTATGAAGCATGTAGATTGTCCCAAGACGTGTTGACTCTTCTGGCGTCACCATTACTGGATGTAGTTATTCCAAATGTAGGACTTTCTAGCAGCAGTAACAACTCGCCACTGACGTTAATCTCATGGAACATAGCGGGTGTAACTAAGAATTTAAGGGATCCCGAGTGGGCGGGGTATATTGACTCCAGTGACCTCTGTCTATTACAGGAATCATGGGCAATTGACACACCACATAGGGTTGGCTACAAAACATATGGCATTGGAGCAGTTCCTTCAGTTAGGGGTAGGCCCTCTGACGGCCTAATTACCTGGGTTAAGGTAACCCTGAAGATTAGGATAGAAGTTATGGATACTAGCTTGCCAGACATCTTGGCCCTTACAATTAACACTGTGGATGGGAGATTGTGTTATTTAATTAATGTCTATAATAGGCCATTACCCCACACTAAGGAATCGGTTATTCTAGCTAAACTAGACTAATTCATGGGAAGGGTGGTTGTCAAAGAAGCAGTTATAATAGGTGGTGATTTAAACTGCAATTTTGAACCTGTCCCAGGACTTATTGATGTCTTTGAGGATGAAGACTGTGTAAATAACATCCCGCGGTTGGACAACACTAAGTTTGTGAAATGTTCCACCTTAGCAGTACAAATAGTGAAGTTGATGGCTGACCACGGTCTTAGGGCATGTAATGGCCACCTTCCCTCAGATGTTTTAAAAAAGCCTACTTTCTCAAGATCTGCCATTAAAAGTAACCTAGACTTTGTGGTTGCCTCATTATCCATCTGGCAGTATATGGTTGACCTTAAGGTGAAGGATAGATCAGAGAGTGACCACTGTCCTATGGAATTAACTATAGATGCACTTTTGCTTAAGAAGTCTAGTGATGCATTGTCTCTGGAGGCACACAATACTGTCCCATGCGATGAAACATTGGTCAGCAACAATATACAAGCCTTAAAGTGGCCTCATGTGCTAGAACATGGTGACACTCTCATGGCAATATACACATTGTTTGAGACGACCTTTGCACCCCTGTCAGAGCAAGATACCACTACTGAACAATTTATGGTATTGCACAAGGAGTTTTTTAAGACATTGAAAACATTATTAACAAAAATGCCAAAGAAGAGGCAGCAAAATGTAAGGAACTTGTCCCATGGCAAAGCATGGTATGACAAGTCCTGTAGGCTAGCCAAGGGGGAGCTTATGATCGCCATAAAAAACAAAAGTCAAAATGTTAAACTAGCCAGGGAGGCGTACAAGCGCACTCAGATGACCTCAAAGAAGGCCTGGGAGGAGGCTAGCTGGGCAGAAATGTTGGTTGCCGCCAAAGCGAAGGACACTGTAGGGTTCTGGAGGCTAGTTGCCAACGGGAGCCATGCAGGTAGAATAGTGAAAGATGTATATCTCGATGAATCCACATGGGTGAATCACTTCACGACTCTATTTCAAAAATTTGATAGTGGTATAGACAAGTGTAGTAAGATAGCATCGTGGGCCCCTCCCCAGATTGAGTGCCTAGACTTCTATATTGATGAAACAGAAATGGCAATTAGTGCATTGAAAAATGGCAAAGCCCCGGCTCTTGATAAAATACCCGGGGACTTGTATAAACACGACATAAAGGTCTGGGCTCCCTAAGTAAACTACTTATTTAATGTCTTATCTAGTAATTGTAACTTCCCAGACAGCTGGCGGGGTGCCGAGATTGTCCTAATTTTTAAAAAGGGCAACCGGTCTGAACCCTCTAACTATAGACCGATTAGCCTATTGGACATTCTGCAGAAATTACATTCAAGGCACATACTAACCTGTATAAACTATTGGCTAGAGGAGAAAAGGGTACTTACAAAATTGCAAGCTGGGTTCAGGAGTAAGGTCAGTACCATCGACCAGATTTTTAGGTTTTGCTGCCTCTACTGGAAATACGTACTAATCAGGAAAGGGCATTTATATGTCGCTTTCGTAGATTTGAGAGCGGCATTTGATCTAGTGCCACGGGATTTCCTTTGGAGAGCCCTTGACGAGGCTGGGATGCCAGGATGCCTTCTGGCTCAAATAATTCAGCTGCATGCTAGGAATTTCGCTAAAGTGAGATGGGGTCCTAATGGTGAACTGACCCAAAATATACCAATAGAGCGTGGCGTTCGCCAAGGATGCGTCCTGGCCCCAACCCTATTTTCACTTTTTGTGAACGACATCCCTGCTCATCAAGAGGGCTGCACGAATGATTCGCCCCGACTTAATGGAGAAAGGGTGCCTGCGTTACTTTTCGTGGACGATACCATCTTGATTTCGCAAACCAAGAAAGGTATCCAGGCGCTACTTAACTCCTTTAGTGAATACTGCGACAAGAAAGGGCTGGAAATTAATGTAAATAAAACAAAGTGCATGGCCCTAAATCCAAGTAGGCCGGATAAAGGGTGCTTAACCTTAGATGGTCAGGATTTGGAAGTAGTTGACCACTTTTCTTATTTGGGGGTTGAGATAGACTCGAAATTTACTTGGAAACCCCAAATTCAGAAAAGTAAGGTGATATTTGCCCAAAACATTACACCAATTATTAGTAAGTTTAACGTAAGTACAAGTAAGGCAGTGACACCTGTTATGGAACTCTTTAAATTTAAAGTTCAACCTGCAGCACTTTACGGGGCTGAGATCTGGGGGCCATCGGCAAAGGATACCTTTTCCACCATGGACAATACATTTATGCGAAGTATTGTAAGGGTTCCTACAAGCACCCCCTTAGTGCCTCTTCAACTGGATCTGAACTTTAAGAGGACAGATCATTACACCACTCTCAGGCCTTTAATGTTCTGGGTAAGATTGTGGCTGACACCAGAATTGGACGATTATAGGAAAGGGTTACAAGAAATAATGGGCTTAGACTCGCTGAACTCTATTCTCTGGCTCAAACATATTAAAACATGGTTTTCCATCTTAGGCCTTTCACAGTTATGGGAGTATCCCGAAAGGCTACCACATAACACAAAAATCATGGTGAAAAATGTCTTTTGGTCCTTCATAAATAACCAATTAGTCAATGGGAACAGATGTGGGACTCTAGTGAATAACTTTTTAACCTTTAAGGACGAACCCCTTTTTGAGGTCTTCCTCGATGAAGTTGAGCCCCTCCTTGCAAAGACCCTATTTATGAAGTTTAGGTATGGAAACCTTATGACTAACTATATAAAGGAATACTGGTCTAGGAAAAATAAAGATGAAACTCATGTAGCAAGTGGAAATTGCTTAATGTGTGAAGGAAATTACAAGGAGGATGAGGTTCATATATTGTTTTTCTGTCAAGCATATTCCAAAGCCAGGAAAAAATGGATCAAGCCCTTATGCAACATATTGGCATATAGAATAATTATGTCTGATACTTCTCAGATCATTGTTTTTAGTGTCGTCAGCAGATTCCTTCATTCTGTTTATATTGCTAAGAGCAAAATAGGTCTTAAATTGTAACTAAAAATGCATTACCATTTACTTGCACGATTCAACAGTAGCATATCCAACCATGCAGGCATGTGTTGTTATTTATTTTATCCATTGTGTTAAATTTTAAACGATTGTACATTAGTCAAACTGGCATGTTCTCATGTTTTATTTTTTTGTATGTATGTATTGTGCAATCTTTTATGGCAAAACTGCAGAAATAAAGAAATAATGATGATGAACATGGGGTCTAACGTTGTGGATCTACTAAACAGGTTATTTTCAGGACAAAAAGTTATTATGAAAACAGACTTTCTGGATAATTGAGTGTATTTACTCAAAGCGAAATGCTAGTATTTTGAAACATGGCTTTTCAGTGAATGCAAAACTGATGTCTGGAACCAAATTACTGTTTTTCATAATATATTTGATCTGATATTTCAATGATAATGCCTACTGAATTAAAGGATAATTATCGCAGCAGGGTTTATTTCTCTGGTCTGCTCTGTCTGTCTTGTGGAGGCAGTCGATCATCTACCCTGATAAAGTTTTTATGACATTGTCATCGCTGCAGGTAGATGGAGGCACAGCTCATACAGTTGGTTTAACTTTGTAGATGCATCTGCTGTCTGAAGGTGTGACGTCTTTGTAACCTGAGCTGAAGCTCCTGTGTCTGAGCATGTGTGATCTGTCTGGCTTGCGGTATAACACTGTCTGCTAACTGAGACTATGAGATCTGTGTTCTTTTTTATTTTTTCATCCTTTTCCCTCCTAGAAGATTCTCAGTCACAATAATAGACTGGAAATCCACTTGGAAGGGGCATAAGAGGTATAAGGAAGAAGTGAGGAAATGTGGTGTGTATAATGTGCGGGATGCCATGTCAAACTGCATATCCTGGTCCAATTGAAGAGCCTGCTAAACCTATAGCTTTTTAGCCATGTTAGGGGAAAGGGGACTGTAAAATGCACCATTGTGTTCCCTTTTGTTAAAATGTTGTATTGGGAGGAGGTGATCTCACAACACCCTTCAGGGTGATCGGGCTGCACAACACAACTTTACTGCAGTATTATACAAGAGCACCATCAACGCTGTCTTATGAACATTATTTATTAGCCAATTGAATTGATAATTGTGCTCAGAAATGTACTATGCTGGCAGTTTAAAAAAAATGTTTAGGTGTGGAGGTTGCTAACATTGTACTTCCCCAATTAAAAAAAAAAAACTTTATTTCTTCATTTTATACATTTCAATACAACATAAAGTGCCATTGTTACAATCAAAGAATGTAGGTAGACAACCATCCCTCCAGCATATTGGAATAACCTTTCTAACTGTCAAGACATAATGTAATTTATAGCAATAAGGGTCAACCTTCTTCAATTTTAATAGTTTACTAGCTGCCACTGGAGCTTCCCTGGGAGATGAACCACCTCAAACCCCAAAGAGGACCAGGCCAATTGAGGACCTTATGAAAATATTGAAATATTTCTCAAGCGTGTTTTTCAGAACACCCCAGGAAAAGTTGAATTTTCAGCCAGTGTATTAGAAAAATATACTGTAAAATGCACTACTGGGCCACACTTTTGCACACTTTTCTGAAGGTTGTGTCCAGTCCCTCTGGGAGCAGGCATGGCATTTGGGACTTTTAAAAAAACATTTCCAGATCTGTT